>NC_048420.1:17981704-18118897 GCF_013103735.1 Etheostoma cragini | reverse complement strand
TGCTGAAGCTGCCGAACACTTTGTAGCAGAGCTGAATGGTTTATCCGTTATCCAGTTTCCTCCATTTCTTCATCCCTTTCCCTTCTTTTTTTTTTGTTCAGGCTAACAAAGATGAATAAAATTCTGTGTGTTTGTATCTCTTTGTTAGATATAATAGTTATGGAGGAAAATACTTTGTCCTCTCCACAACCATGAAATTCAAAAAATATGACTCGACCATGTCATTTTAGTTAAAACTTAACTATTTCACATACAAAATTATCTCAGAACTATTACTGTAAGATACCAACGATAGTGTAATGCACAAATGCCATTTTAGCAGTAAATTACAATTTATTTAAAGCTTTTTTTTTTCATTTGTCATTGTTGCCGAATTGCAAAAACTAAGCGTGAAATAAAGCATCAATACAATTTGTGACTTGAGGAGTTGAAGGAGTTGCAATAGAGGACAACTCAGTGGATTCAATCATGATTCACTGACTTGTCATTGAGGGAGATGAGTGATATCCATATTCCCTGAAGCTGCTATGATTTGAACTGCTATGAACTGATTAGCCTGCCAGAATTAGGGAGAAAAACAGCACTTCTAAACACACAAGGTGATCATGTTTAGCAAGGGCAGCCAAAACCTCCTATACAGCCCACTACTGTGGCAATAGTTGACAGTATCAATGCCTCTCAGAGAAAAGGAAGTCAGATATGAGTCAGTGGTCAATCTAATAATGAACTACTGTACATAGAGGTACTGTACATAGAGGTACTTACAACTTCTAGGCCCCTACATTTCACATTACTTTGCAGATTTAGATTTTACAATAAAAAATAAAAAAATACTACATTAGCATGTTGGCTTGTGACTTTTCTCCCCTTGTCATGTATCAGATGTCTGTAAGTTGTAAGCAGCTTCACCAAAGAAACATTTACCGATTAAAAATCTAAAATAGCTTCCTTTCACAGCTCAAAGAGGTTACAATATCCAATATTTCCTAAAAAAGATTTTCTAATTTCCTTCCCAATTAATCATCTCACAACCCCTCAAATTTATGTTGTGATTATTGAGGACCAACAGTATTGATAGCTTAATGTCATATTTACTAGTATTTCAATCCAAGGGGCCGTGTTTCAGCAAAACCATTTTTTTTAACTTTTGACATTTTAAGTACATTTACTGCTAAGAGTTATTTACTTTAAGGTGGATTTTCTTTTATGCACCGATCCATTACTGATCTTGGATATTGGGCCAATACTGACGCAAGTAGCTGGATCAGGTATCATTAACAATTGAGCCAATCTATTTGGTCAATTCTAATAAAGTCTGTATTTATTTATAAATGTATACTGGAAAGCCCAGGTATCGGTGTCGGGACTGAAAAAGTCAGATTGGAGCATTTCTACTTTTAGTTGAATATTTTTACATTGTTGTATTGATTCTCTTACTTGAGTAAAGGATTTAATTATTGTTCCAATATCTTTAGCAGCATTTAATTTTGTGATTTAGATTTTCTTCTGAAATTGAGAAGTTAATTGAAAGGAAATTAAGGAGAATTAACTTGGCCTGTATAACTATGTGAAATATCCGATTTTTTTATTGTGCTCCTATCCCCGTTCCTCTAAGATGACACTTACTGATCGTTTCCATAGCGCAAACCAATCTCCATCTCTAAATTTGCCACAATTAGCTAGAACGTTCTGTTTTTTTGTAGTTCGGCTCTAATTAAAACTGGTTGTGTTTATTTCTCCAAGTTCACTGCCGCACCATCACTTTGGTTGGGGAGAGAAATCACAAAAACTCTGCGGTGTCACTGTTTTCTGTTCAGTGCTCTACCAACCGCTCTAAGACAAGAGAATATAGGTCATCGATTTAATCATTTATAACACGTGAGACGACAATAAGCTCTTTGAGACACAAGCACATTTGGAGAGTGCTTTTTGCCATTTGTGCGTTATTTTGGAAGGCACTTTCACTTAGCTGTGTTTGGCAAATTCCTCTCTGTCTCTGCAAGACAACACACAGCTCCACAAATGTACTGATAATCCTTAAAGGCTGACAAGTGGTTTGATTGACAATCTAGAGAAAGGCTTAATCAGCTTCTAAATAGTGTGCAAGTTTATAATAGCTACTATTAGTTCAGACTCCACTTCATAATCTGTTTATTGCTTCTTTGTTTGAGCATCTTTTTTGTTGTTTGCAAAAAATTAAAACCCCATTGCATGTTCTTTTAAAGTCCAGCCTGGAAATGAAGTGCTTGAAGAATATGTTATGCTGGAGTGTCCGAAAATGTGTGACTCTCCCTGACACATTTATTTTACCCGCAAGAGGTGTGAGACAAGAGTCTTGGAGATTGTTACATCATATCGGACAGTTATTCTGATGCACTCTTTTTGGTGGATTACATCATCAGTTGGTAAAAGTGTTTAGCAAACCTTCGTACACACTCATGTACCACCACGGGCAGCTGTACTTGTGCTTGGAACACCCAACTCATCACAGATACAAATAGAGCTTCATAATTGTTTTAATTAGGCACAGCAGTTGCACTCCATATTTGACAGAAGGCCCCTGGTGACAAAGCTGTTGATCATCCTGCCTCAAGTCCTCAGCACAGTTGGAGACATTATATTCTCACGTACTGTTGCATCATAGCAGCTAATATGAATGACTTAATGACTGCTGTTATATTTTGCCTACTGTATATCTACTGTATATTGACTGAGGTCCAGGTTATGCTTGAAAATGCCTAGATAAACAGGACAGAGAAGGGGCTATAACATGCAACAAACTGGTGGATAAGACCACTGATTGTTGTGGTGGTTGTATTTTATTTAATGTTTACTCTTTTGGCACAAGTATCTTGCTTAAACCTCTATGTATGGAATGCATCTTAACCACTGGTTCCGCAGCACACGTTATTTTCAGTCTGAATGCATGCTTATGTAATCTGAATGTCATATTTGGCTGGTTATAAAATGGGTACCTGACCTTAGGGCAATAATGAATAGCAATGTTTCTTATAGGTTCACATAAGCATGTGACAGAAGCATGTGTATGCCAAGAACTGGACCCCATGTTAAACCACAGCAGTGTTTACCCCCATGGCAGAGGTAGTTCATTTCATTTCATTCCCTCTCCTCTCTAACCTCCTTGATATGTCCTGCCCTGCTCTGCATGCCTGTGCACCCTTTCAGAAAACTCAATTAAAATCCGTTCCCGGGATCTGGCCCACAAATAGAATTAGTAGAATAAACATGTTCATTTGTGTTGGTGGAATAGGATTACATATTGGTCTGGCTGATCAGGAGTTGCTACGGTGAGGTAGCCTCTCCCCAACCTTACTCAGCAGGAATGGGATTAAGATGAAAAAAGATGTAGCAAATGTCTTTGGAGAGTGGTGCTAAAGCCATCTTTGATGCAGTGTACTAACGTGCTGCTGCCTGGAATTTAGAACGAAGGCTAAGCAGATAACAAAATGTCAAAAAAGGAGGAAAAAAAGAAAAGTTGTCAAGTAGCAATGCCAGCATTCACATATTAGACGTTGACTCTCATCAAAATATGTATTTGCACCTCCCAACTTTTTTCTTTAGATTTTAATGGCCAGCCGATATATTGGGCCGATATTTTCGTTTTTTTGGATGGCTGCTGCGTTCGGCAATAGTTTTTTCCGAAATAATTTACAGACAGGCGTTCACAAGCAGCTCAGTGTTGCTGGAGACGCTTCAGTTTACGTGCACACCATGCACTGCCCCTCCACCACTAGCACCATGGCAATCTTAAATTACACATCAAGCACTTTATTTCAGTGACTACTTTTTAGGTTTATTGTTTTCTTAAATTATTTAAATGTGTTGATTATATCCTTCTTAAATGTCAGAAAGCAATGCATCATCAAGGCTGTGCTGTAGATGTTGATGAAAGCCCTTTTACCTTTGCACAGACAACCATATGCACTGCATCCATCCACGTGATGCACATTGTACAGGTCATTTGGGTGATATGAATGTAAGATGATTGCAGAAGTGATACTGATCTGTGTTTTTGTTTATTATTTTTAAAGAAATAGCAGAGCAGATTCCAAAACAAATCCAGTGTGGCGGGGTTTACATTTTTATCATGTAAATTGAGGGAATCAAAAGATCCAAATATTGGCTAAGGCTGATCAAAAAT
The DNA here is from genome assembly GCF_013103735.1 of Etheostoma cragini. Lineage (NCBI taxonomy): Eukaryota > Metazoa > Chordata > Actinopteri > Perciformes > Percidae > Etheostoma > Etheostoma cragini. The sequence goes on along the minus strand of NC_048420.1, from coordinate 18,114,735 downwards.
TTGCATCGGCTCTCAAAAATCCATATCGGTCAATCCCTAACCTGAAGAGAATCTGTCGGGGGGTTTGACTCATTACAATTCTATTCGGATCCGTCTCAGGCCTGAGCCTTCAGCTTGCATCACTGTGTCTGTGAATGTCAGCTGGAGAGAAAAGAAGGGAAGGTTAAGCCAATACAGTCTGGTATTTTTGGTGCATAAACCTGACAGACTATTTGATTTCAAACAACTCAAGGTAGTTTATTTTAACCGGAATTTGTGCAAATGGACACCAGTAAAACACCCAAAAATCTGACACCAAGGCAACATCTATCAACCACTGAGCAAAAGGCACAATTAATTGGATGTTAACCAATTAACTTGAGTAGTTTTGTCACTTCTATTGTATGAGTTTCTAGAAAAGTATCTGTGCTTTTCTTACTGTAACATGTGATGTGAAAATGAAAGAGGCATATAAGTTAGTTCATTTTAGAATTTTGGACGACTTGGGCTTTGGGAAATTGTAATCGTTATTTTTCACAATTTAACTACCAAAGGATAGGTTGGTTAAACGAGTAAAATAATCGGTAGATTAACGAATATTGAAAATAGTCAGTTGCAGTTCTATAAAGAAGTATTGTTTTAGGCATAGATAAAATTTGGATGTCCTTGACCTATGGTGTTGCAAGGCAAGGTTACATATGGGAACTATGCTTATTAAGTGTCTTTCTGAGAGTTGGATGAAGAGATAGCAGTCTCATACAGTATCTGTCTGTTAAACTTGAAGCTACACAGACACACAGACTAATAACGGGGGGAAACAGCGAGCCCCCTTAAAAAGTCTTTATGCTAAGCTAACTGGCTGCTAGCTTTACCTTCATTTTAGCCTACAGACATGAGAGATGTGTCAAACTTATAATCTAACTCTCAAGCAAATAAACTTATTTTCCCAAAATGCTTATTTCAAAACTATTCTATATTCCTCGTTCTTCAATGGAGAGCAATAGTTAGAAATCAACCAAGCCATGTAATAACATAAATTATCGAAGGGCCGGTCCAAGAAAGTTTGATGTAAATGGTACTGGTTCTAGAGGAAAAAATACTTTTGTAGTTTAGGGCAAAACTACATTGTTAAGATTTGAAAAAAAAGAAATTTCACTTCCGTAACCACGGCCTAGAATACTGACTACAGCCCTTGTGGAGAAGACCAATTCAATTTCAAAGCACTGGTATTGCGAATCATAGTTATTTTCATATTCATGTCACACCTGCACTAAGCCTTCTCACTCACTGTATTAAAATGTCACCTGTAGCCTCAGGATGCTTTGTGCTACAGCTCAATCAACTAGAGATGTAAGCCACTCGCCATTTTTGCACTTGACACACTTGCACATACTGAGGCAGGATCACAGTGATCAAAGAGGGAAAAGGTGCTAATTTTCCAAATTTAGATCTGATGAATATGCAGATGAGTGAAGGCAAAATGATGAGGAGTTTAGATTTGTGTTGTCTTTGTTTTATGAAAATCCTCTACAGTGTCCAACCTCTATTTAGGACTGCTTGTAATGCTCTGCAACATTAACCTGGCTGACAATGCAGGTCCTTGTCTGTGTTACCAAACAGGACAGAACAAAATATTCAGTACACAGTACCATGACCTTCATGACGTATGATCATGGTGCAAATTAAACAGTGGGGGAAAGAGATAAATATTGCTGAATATTCCAGTCCTTCATCGATCACTTCACCTATGTAAAGCCTTTCTAACCTTCCGGGCACATCTCTTCTCTCTCACAAACGTCGACCTTTGTGGTTTTTATGAAATATTCTGCATCCTTTGGCACCCTGTTGTGTCGTGTGCAGAAACTTGGCAACTTATCAGATCCGGTCCCTGATGACGATGAGATTCTCTGGGCTCTGTTCTCGCTGGGTGATTGAAGCTGCAGATCTGAGGCTGTTTGTGTGTCACTGATTTGGCCCTGGATGGAAGGAGTCAATGTCAGTGAAGACAGTCATAATGTGGCGTAGTGCAGCAGAGCACAATTGTATTTAGAGGTTGTACCAGTTTGCCATACTGCACATTGCTGCAGCTCCTCTTTTCACCCTGTGTTTTGAGCTCTCTGTTTTAGCTACAGAGTGAGGCATTTCACTTCAGTTCCATCTTTCTTGGGACTCGCACATGCGCAGTTCTTAGGTAAGGACTACTAGCTAGTCAGTTGCAGAGTATGAGGGCGTGCCAAGCAAGCAGCTAGGTGAGTATTATAACGTGTTATAAAGTAACGCACGTTTGTCAAGGAAGAAATGGCTTGAGTACAACAGTGCTGTTTGGAGCAGTTTGTAAACCATTTTTTCTGTTGGAGATGCTACGTCCCTTTGGGGTGGACTATGGGCTTTTTCCCTTTGTAAACGTATAACCTGCACAATAGGTTATAAGTTTACATGCTGTAAATGTAATAGGTGTACAGCTGTGAAGAAAGGACATTTATTTAGTTGTGTTACTCTATAAGGTGCAATGCCAAGATGTTGCAACAATCTGATATCAAGTGTCTTTCACCCCGAATGGCAGTGATAAAACACCATTTGAAATCGGCTGGATGGCTTTCTGGAATTACGTTTAAATGGCAGACCAAACACAGTTATATATAATTGTTCCTTTGCATGTGTTTGGAGAGGTGGTGACTGCAGAGCTAATCACAACACCACTAATTTAATCAGCACAGGAAAACGTGTGAAGGGGTGAGCTCAGAGCAGTTCACGTAAACTCTGCAAAAAAAACATTGTTTGGTTGTTCTGTTAACTACAAACATGGTTTGTGCTTGAACATCAAAGCAAAACTCTGAGTGTATTCACAAATCAAGGTTCATCGCTATGGTGTTTTCATATTATTCATATATTTGCCCAGCCGTTGTCCTTGGATTAGGGTGGCACCCAAATCCTGGTTGCAGCTGTTGCCGTGGTCCTGCTCCGCATGCGCCCTGCTATTTCCTGCTACACCTTGCTACGCCCTGCAGTGCCTTGCTACACCATGAACTACTACAAGAACTATTTCTAATCATAATTCCATTATCTATATTTTGATTATTATCGCTACTGTTCATCACAGCCCCAACGGGCATCAGCAGACACCGCTTACCAAGAGCCTGGGTCTGTCAGAGGTTTCTTTCTAAAAGGAAGTTTTTCGTCACCACCGTTACACTAAATACTCGCTCTTGGGAGAATTACTGGAATGGTTGGGTCTTTGTAAAATATAGTGTGATCTAAACCTACTCTATCGGTAAAGTGTCTTGACATAACTCTTGTTACGATTTGATACTATGATAAAATTGAATTGAATATTAAGTGTATATCATCTGTGATACTAAGGACTCCAATGCATGACTCAGAGACCAAAAGTAAACTGGGTTGACGGTCAAAACAAAAACACGGCTCAGCAGCAGACAGGTAGCCAGAACATAAAGGGCATAGACAGTCAAAAGGTCATAACAAGTGAGGCAGAAACAAGACGCTGGACTGTTAAAGCTGAGGAGCATAGCAGATCTGATCTGGCAGGACTCAAATGAGAAATATGGATGTGCAGAAAATGAATTGGTAAAACAATAATGTACACTATGTTGTTTTATTATTTGTAACTTTATTTATGTAGTGAGGTTTAATAGCGCAAATACATAACATTAAGTTGCTGAGTATTCTGGATTTTATAGTGATAATATGCAAAATTAGACTGCGGGGAAAAATATATGCAGACATAGCCAAAAATAGACTTTTATTTAGTACTAAAATTTTGCTGTGACTTTGTGCTAAAACTGCAATTCTTTTTCGTCTTGCAGTGCTGACATTGAGATACAATGATCATATTGATTCCCCTTACACTGTAAAACAAAAGCAACAAATAAACCCCGAGATCTGTGATAGTTTAAAAGAGCATACAACAATAAGTCTGTGGTTGTTGGTAAGGCAGCATGTTTAAAAAATTGATGGCTGTCCAGAAAACCTGAACCTTCTACTTCTATTACTATAGTTCCTGTTGTGGTTGCCACAGAGATGAAGTTTGTGTCTCTTATCAAATATTTATAGATGTTACTCAGCTCTAAATTAAGACAATCTATTTTTGTTGTCCTTTTACTGTCTGCCTTTGAAGCAGAGCATGTTAAAAGCTTTTTGCCTGGAATACATGCTTCACAGTGAACAGTTATATTTAGCTCATATGTCTTTGCGCTGTAAAGTGGGTCAGTCCTCTTCTTTCTTGGCTCCGTCATACTGACTCATTTTTGTCTTTTTCACACTTTCTATCCATCCTACAACTTTTTCTTTTAATCCTTTCTCTCTTCACTTCTCTCCCTCTCTTTTTTAATCCTCCCTTGCTCTCTGCATCCGAGAAATGTTCAAAGCTGAGCACATCTGCACCTGTTTGACACAGGACCAACCAATCACAGCTGATCGAGCCCCGGGGGTTGGAGAGGGCCGTCTGTGGAGTTGGAGCACAGTTAACTTTTGATAGGATGTCAGGGTGAATTAAGAGCCTCACATAGTCTATCTGGCTGGATAACTTGCTACATGACTTCACTTTGACAGTTTGCCATGCAATCAATCCTCTTTATCTCAGCAGCAGGCATTGAACAGATAAGCAAACCTAATATTCACAAAAGAGGAGCACTTGAGTATACAACAAAGCCAAAATGTGTCTTTTAAGAGTTCTAGCTGAACATTGGTGCTTGGATATTTTATTGTTAGTTGTCCAGTTATGAGCAGGTTGTTCCTGAATGCTCAGTCAGTTCAGAGTAGTGACATTCTTCTGTAGGCTTTGTAGGTGCATTAATGAATGCACTTAAGCCAATAAGCCTAAAAGGACCCTGACAAGAATTCCTACCTTGATTTCATGTCTCGTCATTGATGGCTCATTACATGTATAAAACCAGGCTGTTCTTATGCAACAGTATTGGATTTAACCCTTGTTGCACCAACATGCTGTTAAATTAAATAATGGTTCATTAAATGCCTTTCCGTGTGAGCACAACATAACATTAACTTATTTAATTCTGCCTTTAAAACTAAAAATATAAGGAATATTAGACAATATTTAAACAAGATTTGACCATAAGCTTTTGGCATACATTTTTTAATACTCATTGTTATGTACATATTGAGAAACACATGTTTACTAAATTAATCATTGGACTCAAACTAAGACCCCATAAGAGACTTTTGTTGTAAAGAGCTTTAAAAAACGAATAAACAAAGAAGAGATCATGTATAAACTCTTCCTACAGTCCAAAACATCGTATATTTCCTCGCTTCTCTCCCCTTCTCTTTTTGACCCTTCAAGATATTATAATTGGTACTTTCGTAAGCATGTAACAAGGATCTGACTATCTCTTCTGTCCCACACTGATGGAGAAATCTGTCCAAGGTCCTCAGGGTAGACAGCTGAGCAGAAGTACTCTACTTGCACGTCCCCACACTCTTTGCACATTTTTTCTAAGTTGGAGAGCAGGGAACGGACTCGGCTCTCCAAATTAGAAAAAAATGTGCAAAGAGCACTTCTCAATGCAGAGTGGGTGAGAATTAGCAATGTATGCAATGTTAGGAAGGCCTTTCCCCAGCATCTCTGTCTGTACATGCAGGGTTGTGGACAAGTGTCATTGTGGATGCAGGTGCTAGAGTAGAGCTGATTGGAAAGACACACATTCATTCCCTGAATACTTGTTTATTTTCAGTGTTTGGACGGATTTCTGATTCAGCTCCAAGTCACTGTTAACATATAAAAAAGAGTAACAGCTGCGCGGATGGCTGAAATGTCATTTTGCTGAGATCCTGTCAGTTTTGGTGCCAGACCACCTCTTCAAATTCAAAAAGTGCATCTGTTGGCACAGTTTGGTTTTAGGAATGAATTCACTCCTGTCCTTCCTGTACCGTGTACATGCATATTAGCAGATTTTTATTATTTTCACATTTTTACCAAATGTCCTGGAAGCAGGCTAAAGAAGAAAGGTCTCATCATGGTATGCAGTGCAGAGTCATCTGGCCTGGCTTTCCCCTGGCTGCTATGTCCAGGCTTTGGTTCTGGGTCATACAGTGGATTCTATTCACAAACAATTAATTCTGCTCCACTTTGAGAGTCAGCCAAAGAGAAAGCGATCACTATGAGCCTGAGCGCCCACACAGAGCAAACTTCACTTTTGATTATGGACCCACTACTGGTTTCACTTTGAACCAGCTCTGGCTGTGAAACACAGGCTCTGGCGTAGCACAGAGAAACAGAGCATTTGGCTTTGCCCATTTTCTTAAATGCAATTTTATGGGGGAGGTATAGGGAGACACATCAGCCCAAATATATACAGTATAATGCATATAAATACCCCCCCCCCCCCCCCCATATTAAGTGTGCAGTTTAAAGATCTGACCTAATGACCTTAATGCAAACACAAATAACTCAGCAAAGCTAAATAAAGGTTAAAAAAACAACAACTTGATATTCAGTATTTTTTGGTGGTTGCTGGCGAAGCACAGAAAGTCTCGATGCAGCACTCATCTGGTCCAGCACCAAACTGTAACAATACAAGATTAAAATGATTAGGCAGTATATCCAGATTACATGCTCCTCTCACATGGACATACAGTGATTTTGTCGGATAGTGTTTTTCAAATTTGACTTGTTGTAATGGCTTCCTTGTTCAAAACCATGTCCAGTAATTAAGAGAGACAGAGACTAATCCAATCCTTTATTAATCTTCCTCCCAGAAATAGGAATGCATTTGGTTGTGCATGGATGGCGCAACTATTCAACACCTCCATTAATTTTCTCCCCTCATTTCCTCTCTGTTTTACTGAATGTCATTGAGAGAAAAGAGCAGGCAGACATTGTCTCTCGTCTATCTCTCTTCCCTCACAATTCTTGCATGGCGTATATCAGGGAGGAGAGAGCAAAGAATGTAACGGTGCTATTTATAGTAACTGTTGCTGTTAAAAGAAATAGCATTTCTGTGTCTCACAGCCCTTATCCATCCACCCTTCTTCCCTTTTAAAGGATCGAGCAACATGCAACTCTCCTTTCTCCTCTGCGTGCCTCCACTTCCCTTACCCCTATCATCATCTTGTCGTCCATCTATCCATTTAGTTTGCTGGTTCGATTCGTTAGATGCTTTTATCAGAGGATATATGATTAATTTCTCTTCCCGAGTTGTTGCACACTAGTCAAGAATTGTGACAGGGCGAGGAGGAGAGGGGAAAGAGGGAGCTGAGAGGAGGAAGGAATAAAGAGGCTGTGAGTGAGCATCGCTTCGTGCTACGCATCTCAAGTTGGCTTTGTTTAAAACATGGCCCACTCATGTTTATTTTCTCTGTGTTTTCAATGGGGACATCTCAAGGCAACTGTTAATCAGGGATCAGACCAGAACAGATCTGCAGCTGTGCCATGTTTGTAATATTGCTTTATAATAGTGCACTGTGATCCATAATTTGAACTGTTAGTTAGTGTTATTCTTCTTAATACTCATTTGACTCTGGGGAACAAAATCTCAAGGTGTGCTGGTTTCAATTCAGTATATCTTGTGCAGAGAAAAGTGCATAAGTAACAATTTCTTTGACAGTGTAAAATAAATATGCAGATCTTTTACCTGAGTAAAAGTACTGGTAACACTCCATTACAAACCTCCACTATAGAAGTGTTTTCAGCTAAATGTACTTGATATATCAAAGTAAAAGTACTCATTCTGCAGAAAAATGGCCCCTGTGAGGGCTATTATAGGGGCTGATATTATTATATAAGCCTTCTTGATTGTTAATGCATCAGTGCATATTGCAGAAGGAGCATTTACTGTTGAAGCTGACCGAGGTGGAGCTAGTTTTACAATAACTACTTTAAATATTTACTGTTGGTAGTTTAGTCCAGTGGTTCCCAACCTAGAGGCGGGCTCCCCTTCAATGGGTCAGTTGAAGAAACTGAGGGATCGTGAGATGATTAATGAGGTTACCTTTGCTTGTTTTTTTGAATTAATAGAGTTTTTCCTCCGTGCTCATAGACATCTGAAACATGACCCAGTCAGATAGTGTGGTACTGCTGTTTTTGCAAGCAGTCACAATCCCAAAAATAAATCTTTTGTAAGATTATCACAATCGGAATGAGAATCAGAATACTAGAAATTGATCCCCTTGGGGAATTAAGTTGCAGTTGCTCACAGTCACATTCAAGGTAAAAAAAAGAAGTACAAAAAGAGCAAGTATAAAGTTAATAAAATAACATAGTTACAATATTAAATAAATAAAAACTGTAAGTAAGATTAGGTTAAAAACATCATGTCTGTCAGGTAAAATCTAAAAAGTAACATATATACAGTATCTGTCAAATAAATATGGTGGAGTTTCCTTTTGAAACAACTTTTACTTAAAGGGGGAATCTGTGATTCTGATCCAATAAACTTTTTGTCAAACTCGGCAAATATCTCTTCCCGGTCTGCTAGTTGTCCATTGTGTGTTCTGACAAAAAGAATCGGGTGTTCATACACAGGCCTGGCTCTGTAAATGGGAAACAAACAAAGTGGCTCGGACCAGGCCACACAACACTATGCGGTCCATGGTCCTGCACCGGACAGGACAGGGGGAAGGCCATGGAGGTATTGAAGAAAGGCAGTGGTAGCAAGAGGCTCTGTACATCTGGCACATGCTAACATTCGGAAGGCGCACTGATGGAGCAGGGATAGTTCCTTGGTTAGTTAGTTCAAATATCAACAATATTCCTCCAGAATCCCAGACTCCAACTTTTTAAGTATTGAGTAAATATATTTCTTTTTATTCTTTCTTTCGAATTCAGACAGTGGGGACTTCAGAGGCATACATTATTCCATAATCTCCAATTTGAGGCCTCCTGGGTTCAGACAGCACTATATAACTAACACTTGATTATTCTGGGGACACCGTGTCCCCAGAATAGTCAGTGAAAGTGTAGAGAAGTGAAACATTTTCACTACAATCCTGAGAGGACAGCATGATTTAAGATCCTGTGGGAGGACGTATGTCTGTGAGGTTTTGCTTTGAATAAATGTGGCTTGCAGCACATTCATTCACTAAATCATATTGGGTTCTTACTTCATTTTCAAGGTGTATGGTGTCGGCCATGTCAGCGGAGGAGGACAGGACCACCTACGGTAGTTTTCTTCCTCCTGCTCTTGTTAAATGAAATGACAGCACAGATGTTGTTGCTGTTGTTATTGTCGTTCCAATCATACTGAACTGTGTCAGAGTTGTTGTAATTGCTCAGTGGCTTGACAGAAGTCCCTAATTGGCTGTTTTTCGGGGCCTGCCAGCAGTTAGACTGAAATTATTTGTTTGGCCGATATATGGCTGTCATCTTTTTAATCCCAGCCAACACCGATTTGTCCATCAGGGACATTGAATTCATTGCCTGTAATAGCATGTAGGTCTGCACACTTCGAGGAAAAATACGCATCATGATTTTCTGCCACGATTGTTTTTGACCATGTCATAACAAAAGAAAACAAATTGGCAAGTAGGCCTACCAAACCAAGGTTATTATAGTTTTTCATTTTTCATTATATTTTATTTTTATTTCGTTTTATTGCTGCAACCTTCAATCTGCAGCTGCAGCAGCAGCTTTCAGGTGTAATAAAAAAAGGGTCTTTGGCTCCCATTCCACAGAAATGAGTCGTCTGTGTTTTTAGAACAAGTGGGCGGATTGCATGATGACAAACGGCCTATTTCAGTTGGTGACATGTCACAGCTTACTGCTAGCTGTCGGTTCTGTGCCTGCACCAGTGGCTGATGAGACTAAAATAGTGGCTGAGGCTGACGCTTTCTATCAAAAACTAAACTAAATAATTATTTCATGGAGAGAAAGGCCAAAGTAGTGCAATACAAGTTTAATGCATAACAAGGTATTTAAACCATTAAAAATAATGACTTTTGTCCTTTTATATCCTTAAAGCTCCAGTCTAATAAACGGCTTCCCCTGAAACAATGTCACCCTTACTCGTATAGGAATTGATTTGGTGGATTTAAAGCTATAAGTCTATATTTATTTTGTTTTTTTGTCTGCCTGAGATTTGAAATCGACTGCCAAGTAAAAGTTTTCTATGATGTAGAGCTGTAAAACTGTTCATCTCCCACCAAGGCCCGGCTTTGTTTTGTTTTCTTTTTTTTTTGCAACTCCACAGCTTTTTCTGCAATTTGTTTTATTCTGACAAAACACGATGGCAATCCATTTTGCTGAATAGATGCTTCTTATTCTTTTGGGCTTCGAATGGTTCAAATTGCAAACTTCACTTTAGGTGAAACATCCATAAGATCTATACAAACATAGTGTACTATATTTGTGCTTGTGAAGTTGATGCATTTGCTGCTTTTTCTCATTTCCTTACCGCTTGCTAATTCTGTTTTACATAAATATATGTTGACATTGAAAAAGTACTCAAAGATGATAGTATGCTAACTAATTTCACATGATTTTGTGATGTTGGCGATCACTATTGTCTCACATTGCAATGAAATAGAGGAACTCCTCACAACTTAAAAAACAAACTGTAGACAGTGGCAAGAGGACTCCATAAATATCCCTGAAAGTGCATTGTAACTTTTAACTTCTCTTGTGACACTAAAATGAGGCACACATTTGCTTTAAGGTTATTAGGTTAGGAAGTTGGCAGTAGCTTTTCAAAGTCCCACTTTAAATGAGTTAATTTATCAGCAACTCAACGACTTGTCTATATTAAGTATGATTTGCCACTGTCATTTCACACATTGAATTCTTGTAGCCTATATTATATGCAAAGGCAGTATATTACATTACAGGCTGTATGGTATTAGTATGTGGTTGAATTGAGACTCTTCTTCAATGGCTACTCATCCACCATGGATCATCTGCTGTCATCTAGTGGAATTGTAGCAGTACAGCATTCAGTGTGAGAAGACCTAGTGTGATTCAGCACACGCACGGATGGAAAGTAGACAGGCAGATCAGTAGACATAGTAACATGAAATCATAAAGCAGTTAGAAATCACCAGTGTGAATAAAAAATCCTTAAATATATTTGGGATACTATTAAGCATGTTTTATAGTGCTATTTAGAAAGCCAAACTCACTGAAAAGCATTTATAGTTAGGCATTTCTGCAGTAAAGTATAAGTAATTTGAGTTTAATGCAATTTTACTTCTGGATACATCAGCGATTAATCTGGCCATGCACCCACAGCTCATTCAGTCATTCATTCTGCCTTTTTGCCGACACAGCTGTTCACTGCAACCTGAGCCAGAATGGCGGCGACCACCAGATGTGCCCGGATGATATGACGTCACAGCTGGAGGAAGAGGAGGAGTCTGTGGATGGGCCTTTGCTGCTGGACGATGACAGCACGAGCTACCAGGACGTCAGCCCCCCCATATACCGGCGCCGCTCGCCACCACACCGCTCGGTCTCTGAGTCTGAGCTGTCACGGGTAAGAGATGGTCCGAAAGCACCATGCACAGCAACGGGTGTTTGCATCAAAGTTCATCCCAGTGCAGTCCACCCTCATCACAAACAATGTAACACCTTTTGGGATTTCCAGTGGAAACTGATTGACTTTAAATAATTGTTAAAAAGGTCAGTTGAAGGCTACGATATGTAAGCATTTCAGTTTAATATAGCAGCTTCCAGATTAATCTAATTTCAGTGATGTAAAAAAAAAAAGGAGAAATTATATATTTTTACAGGACAGCTTACATTTTTTTCTCTATTTTTTTTTTCTTTCTTCAAATTATATAACCAAATGAGTGTAGTCTGTTTAAAGCAGTATACAACGTGTCTTAGTAACCACGCCGAAGCAAGAATTAGACACCTGCGGTAATAAACCAAAGAATTTGAAATGGGATGGATAAAGTATTTATTTTGGCCACTTGGGGGTGGCAGAACAAACTGTGAACAAACTGAATTTTGCAGAAAATGTAAATCCTATACAGCAACTCCGGAGGGAAATATCTGTCTCTTTAGCTGCTAAATGCTCTGCTCTGTTTACCAGCAGGTCGCTAACTTTGGCCAGATGTTGTTTGGTGCTATGTAGCATACAATTGGTCTATCAGTATTTTAATGGGAAGAATTAACCAATACAGTGAAATTGCCGGCTGTAAAACCAAAACAAGCATCAAAATTCTAATTTTTCCAATACTTGGGTTTATGACCAAATACCTGCAAAACTAATCCTAACCAATTTTATACTTTGCTTTAGTGCTAACTAGTACCTAATAGCATGCTAACATGCAACATTATGATGGTTCACATGGTAAACTGTATACCTGCTAAACATTTACATGTTAGCTGATGCTAGCATTTAGGTAAAAACACAGCCAAGCTATACCTAGATTAATCACACTCGTAAAATAATACCACCACAATGCAGGCATGCCCTCAATGGGAATTTCTCATTTAACACCTTCACTTTACACCTGTATTGATTGTATTTGTGGTCAGATTACCGTCAAAAATGTCCTCCCACACACAACAAAAATCCACCACATAGAGAATAACATTCCTCTATGTTCCACACATCTACCTCTTCAGTACAAACACATAACTTAACAGGGAATATAGTAGAAAGACGAGCTGTGTTTCTGATAAAAGATCAAAAGATCCATCGTCAGCAATGCAGAATAAATTCCTCACTCCATCTCCAAAAATAAACTGTGCCCCCCCCCCCCCCCACACACACACACACACGCACACGCACGCACACACATACATACATTCTCTTTTATTTTGATAATCAGCTGTCAATCAATGCAAATGGAAGAACTTTGAGTCAGACTAACTCCTCGGTGAAAACTCTCAATGAGCGCTTGAAATACCAAACAGACTGCCAGGCCTCAGTTCAATTAGTGCACACACACACACACACACACACACACACACACACACACACACACACACACACACACAGACACACACACACACACAGCTGAAATGCTCTGTATTGTGCTAAGTTGATAGGTGGTGATACTGTGGTGACAAAAAAAACTCAACATTTGTTACATACTATCTGTATGAACGATCTCATCAAACAAACAAAGATATTGAACCCATTTGACGCCAGCTTTCAGAACTTTCCTCGGCCTTCTGGTTCTTGTAAGGGCTGTTGACTAAGATGGAGGTACTGTTGTTTCTATTAGAGATGTTCCGATACCGATACCAGAGGCTACCAGTATCTGTATCGCCTCCAATACTGCCTAAAACGCTAGTATCGGGAGTACTGGAGTTTATGCACCGATCCGATACAACGTAATAAAGCCCTAAAGAAAATCGACGTTAAAGTAAAGTTTTTCCGTCAAACTGGATAACAAAAGAAAGTTCTTTTGCATTCATTGTTTGTGTTTGTCGACAAAGATAGACATCCCATCCATACAGGGATAGTAGTGTGCAGTTGTTAAAACATAATGAAATCTATGACACACTGGTATCGGATCGGTACTTGGGATCGGCTGATATGCAAGTTCAGGTATTGTAATCCGTATCGGGAAGTAAAAAATGGTATCGGACCATCTCTAGTTATATGCTGAGGATTGTTTTGTTATTGGAAAATGAAAAACATTGTAGCTCATTTGTTTGGTTTTCATCTAGAGCAAGATGCCTCAATTAGCTCTGAATAAAGTTGAAGACGTAATTAATTCAGACCTTAGTACATACCTGTAGCAAAGCAAACTATAGGTCATTTCAGTTCATCATATTAGCAATATGCATTTTTAAATATTTGATTAAAGCTGAATCTTGCGCCCGGCTGGATTTCTAATCGAGCCATGGCTGAGCCACATATTACACATAACGCATTAAACAGCCATTTAGACTCGGTGGATGGCTCTAACATCCATAACAAATCGTCTCATCTCAGTTGTTATCACTATCAAGCCCAAGGTGATTTATATCTTGTTTGGTGTTAACACACCCTGCAATGCTTTATGGACCCTGCCGAATCCCAAGGTCGGGCACAGTGAAGGGGTCTTGTGCACTTTCTTTGATGTGCTTGAGTAAAGTAAGCAAACAGTGGCTCTTTGTGAAGGTTTATTAATTTATCTAGCATAGCGTGTTATTCTCTATTCGCCATCCACACCGCTCTGGACACAAACATGCACACACACATATAGGCACATCTCATTTTCATCCCCATTACTGTTTGTAACAGATTAATTAATGCAGGAGATTTTCATCTCATGCCAGCTCTGGGCGAGAGAAATAGAGCGAGGCACGTAGAAAGGAAAGTGCGAGAGAGCATGCCAGAGCTGTTAATTAGCTGTGCGGTGGAGATAGGGCAGACGACACTGGGCTCCTTGTCTCAACCAGCCATTCACTCAGTCAACATGACACTAATGGCAGTGGCCCTCCTCCTCCTTTTGGCACTTTTTTGTCCAGTCAAACTCAAAAAATAGTTGCAGTGTTACGCTTAGACACTAGAGGGCAGTATGTAACAGCGAATGTTCCTAGTGTAACATCAGTAAGTTCAATAAATAAGGAAAGGATCACAGGTTCTCTGGTATTCTCAAAAATGTATCACATAAATGCACATAAAAAGCACATACTAACATTAAAGCAGAATCAGAATTGAAATTCTGTGCCATAAATAATTGTTTACCAATGTATGCCACTGACTCCATGTATTGAATGCCAGTAATACGCTGTGTGGTTAAAGCTAAATAGTTAACATTTTATGAATGTTTGTGTTATCCCTTTATTACAAGTAGAAGTTCCCATTATCTTTTATTTCCACTTTCTTTGATGTAGTCTTTTACAGCAATTGACTAGTCTGGAAACCTCCCCTCCCAGCTTGAATAAGTTTCTCACTTGAATAGGCAGCTGTAGAATCACTAAAGTTCTTTTTTTCTCTCAGAGTTAAGTACTAGACCTTATCATGCTCACCTCCGTCGCTAGAAATAAACTTGAAAAGTGATGTTTAAAATGCTATAATACGGCCTCATACAGCTGTAGAAACAGAGTTAACTTTATGTCATATTGTGTAGAAACTAAACGTGTCCCCCTTGCCTGAAATACTGTACTACTGCAAAATCAAACATCATTTTAAACATAATGTGTTTGGACAATTAATTGGGATTGCGTTGTTTTAAACTCATGTTTCATCCCACAAACATCATCAGCAGCTCATGTGTTGTCCAAGAGCTATTGAATATTTGTTTTACTCTTGTACGCATTTGTTCAGTAAATGAACACTGCCCTCTTCTTTTGTCCGGGTAAACCCTGGGTTGAGGGTCAGTTGTAGTTATTCCTGGGAAGTAAACCATACTATGTCTATTTGTGTCTTTGTTGCCACTTTAATACAGAATACAGTACATAATTGACAAGAAATGTTATGTGCTAATTGCTGCTGTAGTGAACATTTTAATTGAGTGGAAAGCCATTTGACCCTCCAATCAGCCTAAAAATCTTGGAGCCTAAATGAAAAGGGGTTGTCCTGGAAAACAACTACCGCTGTATTCTTCACATCTGCCAAATTTACTTTCTCCCCCGCATGGGGTTTGTAGTTGGAATGCTTTTCAGTGCTTTTAATTCACAGCTCCTTTTTGTATTCCAATACTGTCTCCACAAAGGGGCCATGTGATTGCCTCTTGATTAATTTAGGCTGGTACATTCAGATTGGATCTTTAAATGCTTATCAGTGTTAACGCGATTACATGCTTCATTATGTAAGTAATAGTTTTCCACTGTGGTCATTAATGTGTGGATGTTTATTCCAGTCTTTGATACATATTTGGGTTGTGCGTTTTTCCCCCAAGGGCTTTATTCCTCGTCTTTAATTTCTGAGGTTGTCCTTGCTCTGTTGCTAAGGTAACGTGAAGAAGACTGGGAGCTGTTACTGGGCTTTCAGTTATCAATTAAACCCAAGGACAGTGACACTACACACATGGCAATCAGATGGTACGTGTGTGTACATTGCATTCATGTACAATTTTTTTTTTCTAGTTTCTGGGCCTGGGTTGCACATGTGGATGTATGTATGTGTGGGTGCGCCCGTTCCCAGATGTATCCCACTTAAAAATAAAACGGGCTTCCCCTCTCACCCCTGGGCTGTCACTCAAATCTCTAATTGGCCTGGAGTCTCTTGAACACAGCTCTTTGAGCATGATTGTAGTCCTGTTTTCTTCTCCCTGCTGTTTTCTCTCCGCCCTTTGGCTCTATTGGCTGGCTGGCAGGCAGAAAGGCACCGGCTTACCTATTGTACCCGACCACGGGACCACAGCTATGGGCTAAATCAGTGCAGAATGTAAAACACAGATGGCCATTGACTCACAAATGGGTTCATGGAAAATGAGCGAGTCTCCTATGTCAAATTCTGCTGAGCCCATTCTGGAGCACAATCTTTTTTTCTGCTCTCCCTCTTTATTCCTCTGCCTCATCTGTTAGTCCGGCCATCCTCCACTCTCTCAGCATCCACTTCTTACCATTCTGCTACTTCTACCCTCTCAAACTGCATTTTCCTTGCATGCTTACACACACACACACACACACACACACACACACACACACACACACACACTTCTCTCCCTCACTCTTTCTCCATCTGGGCCTCCCTCTCTCTGTCCTGTCGCTTCAGGCCACTAGTCAGGATTAATTAAGTTGAGATGTGTTTAATGGTTAATGTGCTTTTTTCTTGCAATACCATTCCCTCCCTTTCTTGCAGATTCATCTATCTACGCAGGTTGCCAAGCAATTGCATTAAGAGCATTGGCCTCGCCTACCTGCCTACTTGCTTGCTTTCATTGTCTGTCACTTTGCCTATGTATATATTTCTATATACCACATGCCAAAACCAGCATGTACATCTTCCCCAATTTCTCTTTCTGTCTGGAATGCTGGATATAGAGTGAGTGGGAAGAAGGTGGATGCAGAAACATGGAGAAGAAGCGAATGAGGCAGTGCCATATAATAAGAAACCGGTGAGAGAGGGAGATGGGAAAGATGAGAGCTACAGTATGTGGGGAGAGATAGTAAGAAAGACAATGTGATAGATCTGACAGGGACTGAGCGAGATCGAATACGGGGAAGAGATGAGAGATGTGTGGGGAGAAACAAGAAGGCAAAGCAGAGGAAATGCTGCCAGTACCTGGTATTCTGCTGTCTTCTGGGCGGAGAAGAGAAGGGCTTCCATTGCTATGCCACACCACACGGCAGCCAGAGAGCAGGCTGAAGTGAAGGGGTGTGGATGTGAAATTTTAATCACCTCTTTCTGTTTGTAATTTTAGTAGCCCTTCAATCAAAATCAAAAGCATTGCCAGCACTTTCAAGAGTGATCTTTTGGTTGGCTACTGCACTGCCTACTGTTGAAGTATTTAAACTAGAATTTTGCAGTATAGTGTAATACAGATGTGCATGCACATTATGTATGTATGTATGTATGTATGTATGTACTAATGCATTTATTCTTATATGAAAATTGTGCAGTTGGATTAAAGGTCAAGGTTACTTTATTATCCCAGAGGGGCAATTTGGTTTACAGCCAACAGGAACAAAAAATAAATGAACACAACCACAATAGAACTACAACATGAATTGAATTTGAATTCACAAGATATTATTAACAAGTGGGATAACAGCCAAGATGAATGACCTTTTGAATCTATTGGTTCTGCATCGCGGCAAACTATGTCTTCACCCAGAGGGGAGCAGCATGAATTTACCCCACTGGGGATGACTCGGATCAGCCAGGATGGCTCTCGCCTTCTTCAAGGATTTGGCCTTATACAGGTCATCTAGGTCACCCAAGGGTGTGCCCGCAATTTATCTGCACACCTTCACAATACCTTGCATGCAATTTTTCTGTTTAATAGAAAGTGACCCGTGCCAACAGATAAAAGAGAAAGTAAGAACTGATTCGATAAAACAGGAGTAAAACACTTTCATAAAAACAGTGTTGACATTAAAACGGCGATGCTTACGGAGAAACTGCATATGCTGATGTGCTTTTTTACACACAGCATCATTAGGGCTCAAAGCAGTGTCTACTGTCAATCACAGACCCAAGATATTGTACTGCTGCACAAGTTCAACTGGTTTGTTTTCCATTACAACTGGGGAAATAACAGTTGGAATCCCACTGTTATTTCCCCAGCGACGTAACAGCGTTATTAAGATGGGAAGAGTAATCAATTAGATTACTCATTAATGAAAAAGTAACGCTGTTTGTAACGCCATTATTTCCATCGCTGGTCTTCTTTTCACTTTGAAAGTTATCGATCCTTGAGGGAAAATGTCACACAGCAGCCAGTAAATAGTAAATGACAAAATCAGTCAAGTGGAAGGTGACACATGACCTTTTTTCTACTTTATTTGATACCCATCATGTGAATTAAAGCATATCAACAGACTGAACTTACCAACACTGCCAAATACACCGCTCTCAACCTTACCACACAGACTGTATGGGTTGTAGCTGTTGTGGTAATGGGCCAGTAACATTAATTGCATTAAATCTAAGAACGCTTGTGGTGATTAGCTGCGAGCTAATCCCGCATTGCCAGACCTTTCCCGGAGCGCTGCCGAGGAGGGTTTGGCTAGTCCTTGCAGCATTCCTTGATAGGAGAAAAACATGCTCTGACATTTCTTTAAACCTATCACAGTTGTCTTGGGCAGCGCTAATCACCAGACAGAGCCATGTTGCCGCTTCAAAAAAGCATTGAGAAGGAACTTGTTTTGGTGTTTAAAAGTTGTTTTTGTTGTGTAACAGAAAACACAGATTGGACAGATAGTCTATCTCTTCGATGTACCTTGCAGAGATCTGAGGAGCAGTTAACCGGCTGAAGAAAGAGACATCCGGCGGAATTTCCAACAGCACTCTAGCGATCCCAGAAGTGGAACGTCGTGGATATAGACTAGCTGCGAGCACAACCATATAAATATATATTTTTTCTAGATCTTGGTACAAAAAGGAATGCAGGTATCATTTGACTGGAGAAGTTTCAGTATTTGGTACTGGGTTATTTCAGTTCATACCTTAAAGGTATCAAGTACCAATTCCCAGCCCTAACCAACAGTGCCCCAGGCTTTAATTATACATATTCATACATAAGAGATGTCTAAACAAGAACAACAGCGCCACAGTTATCAGCTTGTAAAACAATGGAACTCATACAACTGTTTTTAGTACTTGTCAAAGTGTGTTGATTCTTAAATATGAGCAGTATAACCAATTATGAAATGTTTCTAAATTTAATTCTTTTTTGTCTCAGCCAGGTTACGTGAAGCTGTCCAAGCCAGTGGCCCTGTGGACCCAACAGGACGTGTGCAAATGGCTGAAAAAACACTGTCCCAATCAGCACCAGATCTACAGCGACTCCTTCAAACAGCATGACATCACAGGTACCGTTGTGCACTTGCATTGACCTGTACAGTTTTTGTCATGTATCATGGTTGCCAGTTATTGGCATGTGTTCTGTCACTGTTGCTAGGTAATAATTTGATGATGCTTGCATTTACAGTGTTGGAAATCATCTGACTATCCAATCCACAATTTGTGACATTGGTATAGCATCACCGGCAATTTGAAACATTCAAAACTAAAGCGAAACAATGCTTTTCACATCAAATTTGCAATGAAAACTTGGAGCAACACAGCTCATCTCTGTCTTAGAACTCTGTTGTATTTGGCATTTCTCATCTTGATGAGGCCAGATCTCATCCATAACATCCCAGGTGCGCTCTGCACCCACTGTCTACCACCTGCAGCACTGCCACCCGGCCTACCCGTCTGTCCATCCCTTTCTTCCCACTGTCAGCGTTACCACTGACAACAGTTGCCATGTCAATCATTTCCCTAATGAGGCTCCTCAAGGTCACCCCGGCACTAACGACACTCCGCTTGGCATAGTAACAGACGACCGTTAATGGCCATGCACTCTTTCTCTCAGAGCACGACTGATCACATTAATATGTTTATTTGTTGCTTTCGAGGACCTCCTTGACTCAGTGAATGCTTGACGGCCTAAAGCGCTCGGCAGTCATGGTGACTCACGCTCCCTTTTTACCCTTTGAGGCAATTTGACTTGTATATGTTTGCATGGAGGGTTTTGAGATTTAGCATACTCTGTTTAATGGCCTGAAAAGCATTCTGCTTCTCAGTTCAAGTTGCACATATATCTCATCAGCAGCACGGAGGTCCAGGAGATAACCCACGTTTCATTGCATACTTGCTGCTACATTTTCGATCCATCTTCAAGCAGAATCTTTCTGAAAGATTTCTTTTTCTTTTCATTAAAGGTACAGTAGAAGCACTGCTGCGATGAAGTATTTGTTACACACGTGTTGTAGTTTATTAATTTGGGTCTTGAAGAGCCTAATGGAATCAGTTATAGTATGTAAATAAATGATATTTTCTCTTAGTCTTACAGTGATTACAACAGTAGAACTTTGTGTGCTTATGGTGTTATGTGTGTTATTAAGGTGTAATGATTTTACAGGGGAAGAAAGGGTTAACCAAAATATGCATGTGCATACACTAAAAACACATTTAAACACATACACACACATACTTTCCTACTAGCACAATTAGGAGATAATGACATGCGCAAAACCTGCAAGTAATTCAGTTTGTCTTCACATTGAGCATTAATTAACAGAACCCAATTAAAACAGGCCAAGCCACACCAATTGGGCACACAAGGCAATTTGCATCCCAATCAATCTTTGAAATATTATGCAGATTTTTTTTTCTGTTCCTACACCCTATTAGAGTAAACAAGAGGGGAACAAATGATGAATGGAATATTGTTGTGGAAAACAATCATGCATAGACAAACAAACAGTGAGTATGAATACATTTATAAGGGCATGCAGTTGTGCATCTGTGAATATCTATTTGTTTAGTGTGCTTGTTGTACACTAGCTTTACCCTTGAAAATTACGAATGTGTATGTGTTTGTTTGTGTATCTGCATGGATTGACTTGCAGAACATTGGATTCTCTAGACCAAAGCGTCTCTTTACTGTATTTTCTGTCCAATCCATCGGCAGAATACTCAACTCTCTTTTCGGCTGCCAGCGGTACTCAAATCCCACTTGTCTTGGCAGAATAGTCATCCCTTCATAAAGTACCAAATCAATAAACGGTGTCAATACTAGATCAAAATGTAAACAAGCATTTGAGTCTTCCTTCCTTTGACATAAAACAGGGGCGATGGAAATGCATTCTACTGCGTATTGGGGCTGGTGCAAAATTGTAACGTTGAATGACTTCAGTATGCAGCAGCTGCCTCCCTGCTAGGATCTTGTAACCTCAGCCAAGGAAATCAATGTTTCCCATCCTTCCTCCAGTCTATACTGCCAAGAACCCCTTTTCCCTCCCTCAATCTCCACCTCTCACCCAAACAGAGAACAGCGGTGAATTTGACTTTAGCACCCGGCTGTCATTAAAAAGGCATTGAAGCATATTAAAGCATAATTGGATATTAGTCCCTAATCCGTTGTAATTGCAGGGACGAAGCTCTTTTGGTGGGAGAGTAGAATGGCATGACAATTTGTTAAACGCACAATTTCCGATACCTTAGATGTAATCAGCGCATAAGGTAGGATGACATACAGTAGGTAATCAAAAGCAAGAGAAGGGAAGAGGGGAAAAGGGTGAGTCACTATTAAGTTATATTTTCTGTCAGAGAAGACATTTACATCATATTTTGGAAACTCAGAGCCTGAGTTTCCTACTTTAAATATTCTAATATGAAATAATATCAATAAATAGCTGTTCTTTACAACTCGAAATAGCCCACAGACATGAATAGATTATGTATTATTTTACACAGATGAATAAAAAGCCCCCCACTCCTTCTATAGGGAGGAAGGAGGAGCAAGACACCCAGACTGAAAGTGAACATTTTTAATTCTTGAGCTTTGTTTGAAACACAGTGCAATGTGAACTACTTATCCATAGGCTAGAATGTTTTTCCTCACAGAGGAACACTCTGATAAATGAATAGCCAGCCTCATAATACCCCTGATGTATGGTTTCATAAGGCCCGACTCTGAATAATTAATAGCCTGTAATATTAGGGCTTTAACGAACGGCAGCCTGTATCCAGCAGCTCACACTATACCACTTCAATTCTTTTAAAGGATTGTGTTCAACCCCGTCTTGTTGGCGGATCTATCATCCCTCCACTTTAAAAATAACAGCAGCCTGTTTAGGTCTGTCCGTGATCTCTTCGTCCACTGCAAGGTCTCACACTGGGTACAAAATGTATATTGATGAGCTGCAGAAAAGGATGAAAGGTGGCATGCACCATTTTAAAAAATCAAGACGAGGACAACCAGAAACGGGCCTAAACAGCACTTGAGTAATGAGACAATGAATTCTGCACGTGCCACAGACTGCTGTCATAAAAGTGCTGCTGTGTAATGGAGGAACAGACAAATAGTGAAAGAGTCCAAGAGACTAACATGGCTGCATATCTACTCAAGAGCTACAAAACATCTCCACCGGTGGCCGTTGTATTGTGTAATTTCTAAAAGGGAAATTTGAACAGCTCGCTGCTGATGAGCTGTTTGGGGGACAATTTGATCAGCAGACAGAAGGAGTTTGTGGTTAATGATGCCATAGGCAAGGTGATTATATAGCGATGTGTATTATGAAATGAATTACTGCTCTGCCAATTGCATATTTTGAAAACGTCGTCCTTGCTTTCCATATGGAGAGTTTGGAAATGATTCTTCAGAGACTGTGAATGACGTGCAATGGAGCAGTTTTCAGAACAAAGTGTAGTTATACTCATTATACTGTACACACTCTTAGTTTTGCTGCTAGACTGATAATGTTGATGATGAACAAAGATTTTAAAGTCTGCCTTTGTAATCATAAAAAATAAAGAAGAAAGGTCTTGACCTGAAGAAGAGAAAAATTGCCTCATGATATTCAAGTCATTACAGCCCATGCCCTCAGTGAGCTGTAATATTCATAGCAAGTAAATTAGAGATTCACTCTATTCTTCTCCTCACACTGGTCCGGGTACATCCCACTAGCTTGTCACGATTATTAGTGGCGGGCTGTGTATTTCACATCTGGGCCTTCAGTACTATCCTACAGCACCTTTTGAATAACTTCACCATGACAGTAGGGCCTTATCGTGTGGACTAAAGTGATTTAACACAAGGCTCAACACCTAAAGAGTTTTAATACATTACTGCAAAAGCATGAATACATGGTGACTGAGCCCGTTACTTTTACACAGTACAGCAGGGTGTTGCATCACATAAGTAAATTAATGTAATTACTGAAGAAACAAAAACAAAGCCACAACAACCAGTAACATTTACACATACAATGACCAAAAACCAACACACAAAAACACAACACAATTAAGAATCAACTGTTTCCCCACAAATTTCACTGACACTGCTCAAAGTTTTAACACGCCTGTCAAACAATACGTGATTGGAGTGTGATTGGCTAAAGAATACAACAATATCGTCCATATTTGCTTGAACAGCGGAGGGATAGACCTCAGAGTCGATTATTCTCCCAGAGACAGCACAAGGCGGGACATTTGATTGGATAACATGTTTTCACCTTGTGAGTCTGTTTGTCTCATTGTGACAAAATGTGGCCAGTGTAGCCGGAACTACCACAGAGGTGGTTTTGAGTACTTTGACCAGGTGTTTATATGTGCGCTGTGCAAGATGCCGTCACATTAATTTATAGATGTGTAGTTGAGATCATAGGCAGGCTGAATCCGAAGATGGGTGTGGTTACAAACTGCAGATGTGGAGTTTTAATGTTTGGCATTTTGCAGGCAGGGAGGATCTACTGGCTTTTTGGAGCTTTACCCATTCTCTTGCATTGATTTTCAAGTCTTTTTCAAGTCCTTCAATTAAAGTGCAATACTTCATTGCTGGAGGGTCCCTTTCATGAGGATATGTTCCGATAATAACATGCATCCTGATATGACTATTGTATGCAACATCGTGAATCGTCTGACTGAAATTGATTGTTTTGTCTGTTGTCTATTACATAAGACTAACATAGGCGTTTATCGATATTATATCATATAATCCCAATTATAATTGTGCTGACAATTGTATATTGATATTGAATGCTCTCTCAGCCATATTTACTTCACTAGTGAGAGCCATGTTATGTTAAGTTATTTAGTCACCAGAAAGTGTGCGCACAGGATGTTAAAGATCTGAAATCACAGCTAGCAGACCTTCCATATAACATGGAAATTCAGGGTGGTCAGTTTAACTCAGGACAGCTAGTTGGCTCTACAGTCAACCTTACAGTAAATCTACACATACTCCACAGTGATAGAGTCTCAGTGAGCTGTCTGCAGGTTGTTAGCTGTGACTAACCAACAGTGGTGCAGTATAAGGATCCACCAATTGAAATAGATCAGTAGTGGTGAAATCACCATATGGCTTCTGCTGCTGTGACAACTGGAGGTCTGAGGTGCATTATTATCTGTGTGTGTGTTTGTGTGTCTCTATCTCCCTCTCTGACTGGCTTGACTGTAGTTTCATTACTTAAACTGAACCCTGCTCTCTCTAGGATCATAACTGGCCTCCTCCACAGCCAGGAATAGCATTAGGATTGGATCACAGGTGCTCAGTGGCTCAGTAGCCTTTTAGCTGCAGGGCTACAAGCAACTCTGTTACTGAGGCAATCAGTCACCATTTACATAAAGGACTACAAGCTGCTCCATAGTGAATACCAGTGAAGAGTCTGCCCAGGACTGCCACAGTCTATGTTTTGCTATCATCAGATTGTTGAATCCAAAGCTGTTATCCCACTTTTATTCTTGAGGGGGATCCTATGGCATAAGGCAGCAGGAATAATACTTACTAGCCAGAACTTCTGCCACTTGTTATTCTGTTCTTCATGGAGTGTAGTGCAGGTTTGGAGTGCAGTTTGCCAGATGCAGCTCAGTGACATTCAACCCCAGAGGACACACATATGGGCACACAGCTGCATGGGAGATTTGAGAAATAAGTGTGACTCGTTTGGAAGATTTACCTGAAGAGAAGTGGTCATAGAATTCATTCTTGAATTGTATCAACGGCTTCAAGCACAGCTGCTAAAACATGTTGAGGCTGAAAAGTGGGATTTTTGAAGTTTGAGAGAGAGGAGGGTTTATTTGTTGCCTTTGTCCTCTTTCCTTACCTGTGGCTGGCCCACACACATCCATAATTAGCGTAGCATTTTAGCTCCATGTGCAAAATTAAGTGCAGGGTTATATGGGACCAGTTGGCAAATATTCCCTGATGGGTCTGTACGTGTGTTTGTGTGTTTGTTTCTGCAGATGCACTTTAAGCTCCCATTCATCAAAGCTGGGGTTGACTGTGCCAGGCTATAGTTGTAGATTAATCTGCTTCAGCACTGCTGCTCACACACAACTCATTAATCTAACTCCCAGGGACAGTGTGTTTGTGAGTTTCTGTAAAGTATGCGTGTTACATACATGTGTATACATGTGTTCACATATTTGGCTTGGTTGTAAAAAGATATTCAGTAGCCAATAATGCGGCAAATAGTGTTTTTTTTAAGCGAATCCATTGTCCAATAAAATACAGATTTTGTGGATGTGAATCATTGAGCAATGTGCTACAGGTAACCACCAGCATCAAGGAAATAGGTTGAGGAAAGACATTGTTGAGAGTTCAGTAATAGCAGCAAGTCATCTTCCTGGGAGTTTGAATCCACTCACCCTCTTGTGTGTACAGTATGTAGATTAGTTTGTAAGCTGTGCAGTAGTTTTCCACCAACTTATTTGTATGCACATTTTCAATTTAAGAGAAGATGTGATAAAAACTGATGGAAACAGATTTTCCTAATACAACTTGACATTGCATGCATACCATTCTGCCACTAAGAGTTACAGGCTGCCACTCCACCAGAAAACAGCAAAATAAATAATAAAAAGAGCCCTTTTTATCATGACAGCCTCATCAAAAACACAACATATGCATTAATCAGAAGCGATAATTTAATTAAAAAATCACAAATGTAATCATAGCAACAATGAAATGCCATAATATATCAGAGCAACTGGTGTTCAATTAATAAGTACTGTAGATTAGAGTACATTAGTATAAAGGTTTGATGTGCCCACAGGGCCAATAAAGCACAGGTGGCAGTCAATAATAAATACTACAGGGGGGACACACCTTGATGCATACACAGCTGGTAAAAGGCCAAATAACACTTATTCAACATGCCACATCTGGTAAACCTCTGCCCTGATGGAAGCAAATTTAACAAGGGAATTTTATAAGGATACTAAGAGTCCAGTAACATGAATTGAGCTTTAGAGGCAAAGCTTGTTTAAATTGACACCAGTGACTTTGTGACACATTCGTAATTATTATCCCCAGAAGGTTTTTGTTTTTCACTAACTGAAATTACTAAACCAACAAATCATAGCGAATGTTAGAACTGACCAAATAAGATACTTGTCAACCCTTAAACCTCTAAGCTTCTTTCAAAATTGTTGGTTTTCCTTTTGTTTTATAAATAAGATCAGTTTGGTCCATTTAGTAAAGGTAAGAGCAAAATAATAATGCCATATTGTCACATATTGATGCAACACAATATTTGAACATGGGTTCAATCTTTTTTTTTTTCCCAAATGTAAAAGATTGCTCAAAACTTGCACAGCATTGGAAAAAGTGGGAAGAGAAGACAAGATGAGATTCTGTCAGGTGTCAGCGAGGAGAGAGAAATTTAAATCCAATCTATACTCTGGTCCTGTCATTGCAGCTTCTTTTATGACAAAGAGTAAGTGGATGAAGTAAAAAAAAAATCAAGTGCATATTGCAGGGATTTAGCACGTGTGTATAGAGGCCTGCCTTGACATTCCTGCTGTTAAGCAAAGAGTGCACAACAGTGTGAGTGGAATATATGTTTTAGGTCAAGAGTTAATGATTGTCTGCCATGTCTTGTTTTTGCCATCATCTACTTGTGTTGACCTGAGGCCCGTGCTCTATCTTCAAGCTGTAATCTTGTACTAACTAACCATGCGGCAAGCTGACATAGTTTGTTTCTACAGCCCATTTTGTCATTTGTGACGCTTTTTGTAGCTGATTTGCTAATTTTCTGTCACTTTTCTTCAAGTATCCCTCTCTTACCTCATTAATTTCCTCTTGACCAATTTCCTCTTCCTTCTCCTCCTCCTCCTGGCCATGCTACACTGCTCAGTGTATTAATTGTAGTTTGAAAATGTCTCAGCTGATACTTGGTGGGATTGTCAAAGTCAATGGCTCAGAACTGCAGGGCAAGAAAGTAAAACCTTGGATACCTTTCAGAAGCTGTTCCAGCCTGCTGATACTGCCTAGCTGACTGGAAGGAGCGTTGTGTTGGCACCCACTGCCCAGAACTGGCAGTTTGTTTGTTGTCTTTGGCAAGCTCCTTATAGTCCAGTCATCCGCTGTACTCTACCTGCCCACATTAATGCACTTTTTGTTTTAAGCTTTTAGTGAAATTAGGTATGACGTATTAAAATGTCCACAGGAAAGGACAATTGGTAAATCAAATATTCATGCTAAATGCTTTTAATGACCAATTCTAAGTCATAGCTGGAGCTAGGTTTCATTAACCTTAGTCTATATCCTTTACGTTCCAGTTCTGAGATTGCTCTGGTGCCGATTTCCCTTTCCTTCTGCTTTCTCTTTTGTTGGAATTTTAAACAGGAGTTTAAAATTCCAACAAAACCAGAATAGATAAGTATTATAGCCAGACCATACTCCAGTGTGCACACAGCGCTGTTGAGATCTGGCAATATGAGACTAGTGAACTTTAGAGGTGCTCGTAGGTGTTTTTTGTTACATTTAGGCAGAACCATTCTGTTTCCTTCTGTTAAGTCTTTATGCTAAGCTTAGCTAGCTGGCTGCTAGATTTGCTTCATTAAACGGAGTGGCATTTCTTTTCTAAATGAACCATTGAAAAGAAAGCAGATAAGTGCAACTTCTCCTTTTTTAAATTTAGTTATTTTTAAGCGGTGAATGGTAGTGGGACTTTTTGTCAAACAAAAGGTGTGAAGTGTATATCTGTTCATGCATAGCCCATATATAGATATAAAACAGGAATCATTACCTTATTTTTAAACAAACAACAACAATGAAAAAGTAAAGCCAATTTCAGCAACACAGAAGTTTTAAGGAAACACTGTTTCAATATCAACCTGTAAAAATTGACATTGATATATCATCTCTTGTATCTGCTGTTATTTTAGATAGACATTACTGAAGCAGAGAAAAAATGAACCTCTGTTGCCATGCCAATCTATCTTTGGTTACAGGATGAGGTGCCAAGTGATGGCAAGCAATATTTATAGACTCATAACATATTGTGTATGTCGGTTTTCCTTTGTCAATTTGTACGTCCCCCTCTTCTCCCTAACTTTTCAGCCTTTGATATCAGTCTTTCAACCTCACCAATCTTTTTCTTTTCTATTTCCGCATTCAGTATGCTCCTCTCACTTCTGAGTCTTTATGACTCTACTTTGCTCCCCAGTGTTTATGTAATGGGTACTATCAGAGCCATTTTACATGGAAGCATGTTAACTGTGTTTGACATTTTACCCCCTTCTGGCTGTAGCACTGAGCAAAGAGCTGCTTTTGTAAAGGCGGGAGAAAATTGGCGAAGTTATACCACTAACACAGTCAAAGTTATACCACTAACACAGTCAAAGTTATACCACTAACACTTAAGGGTACTTAGGTTCCCCAACTCCCTATTGTGCTGTGGTAGCAAAGTGGTAGTGTGGGGCTTGGTATGCTCTAACCATCTACAATAGTGAGGAGACATAGAATTAAAAAGTATCTTCTTTCTGCTTGTGTTTATTTTGAAAGGGTCACTGAATAAGAGCAAGAACACCAATTTAAAAATGGTAAATGTTACATCAGAAATAAATGAAGCTTTATATTTGAAAGAGGGGAAATAAAAGGAAGGAGAAGAAGAATGTGAGGCCATCAGGAGTAGTCTTTCCCTCCGGCTGTCAACCAATAGGAGCCCATTTCTAGGCCAGGAAGTCATCAGGGCAAAGGAACAAAGGGAGCTGTCGGGAAGGGAGGTCTAACCTAACGCCTATAATTACCCTGAATCATCAGCCTATCTGCTTACCATCCCACATGTTACAATGGCACTCATAACAAGCGTTAATAATTACACCATACTCTGCTCGGTTTTACTAGCAGCCCAAATCCCCCTCTTCAACACTGATTGGATGATTAAATTATGGATTTTATACAAGGATTTGCAATTAAGAAAGGATATGTGAGGGACTCTTGCCAAGGGACATATAGTACTCATATTTATGTGAAGCGTGCTGCGTTTATAAGAATGGGCTTTTCATTGAGTTGTGCTGGGTTTAAGACTAATTGACATTCTCATAATAGGATATGGTTCTTTTAAACAATTAGTTTTTAGTTTAAGTAACATGTTGCAAGCTCTCCTATCAACATACAATGCACAATTAGTGTGGCTGTAATCACTGACCACAATTGCTTGTGTGTGTTTCCTCACTCTGTTCTTCCAATGATATAAATGCTTTATCTGATCCCTTTTACAGTGTCTCCAGCTGTGCATAATGAATTACCACTGGCTTCCTACTCCTTCTTTCTGTTAACTTTTATTTATTTTGTTGTGCTTAGGGCGGGCTCTGATGAGACTGACAGACAGAAAGCTGGAAAGAATGGGTATCATGCAGGAAGCCCAGAGGCAGCACATCCTGCAGCAGGTCCTGCAGCTTCGTGTCCGGGAGGAAGTCAGGACCCTTCAACTTCTCACACAAGGTAGACGCATTTTCACCCAATGGAAACTCAATCTATAAAAAACACACTGTACAAGTTTCACAATAATGCTACTTGTTTCATTCAGCATAATAACTTGCACATACAAGCTCCAAAATACTACAGGGTTTTAGAGCACATACTGTATCCATTCCTCTTGGGAAATTATTCACAAGGACACAGACTTCTCACATTCTGATAATATTCAAATCATTAAATGGGCAGCATTTACTGTATTTGCATGCCATCTGTAGTCATGGCAATCTCTGCATGTTTTAAAGCTCGCAGGAAGTGTTAAATCAGAATTGATTATGCAACTACAAGAGTCATGCACAGATTTTGTTTTTGGTACCTTCTGGTGTAAAGTGACCACAGAGTGGTCAATACATGCTGACTACTCAACGTTAAAGTCCACAGTTATGTCTCGCTGTCATTTAGAGATTGAATTTCCTGCTGCTAACCTGTGTCTGGGGAAAAAAACCTTTTTATACAAAGTTAGTTTTGTGGATACATATATATAAAATGTGTAACTCCATTTGAGCCACGGTGAAACATTGTTTCGTGTATATTGTTGAAATAACAATACAACACACTTGAGTTGAGTTGAATGCCTTACTGTCTGTCTGTAAACTGTAGGCGTGGCTTGGTAGTGGACTTCTTGAACAACGAAGCAAGTGCATTCTGGGATTTGGTGTCTTTCATCCACATGAGCCAAAAACAACGTTTCTGGCTTTTCTCGGCCTAGAAGGCATCAATTCCCCCCCCCCAAAAATAAATAAATAATATAAATAAAAAAAAATATATATATATATATATATATAATAAAATGACACAATTTAAAGATATAGGCCTGGACACAACAGGATTTTAATTTAAAAAATCTTGCAGTGAAATCAATTCTGCTCAGTGGAATCGCCACGATCAGGAGTTCTGCTTCAGAAAATGAATCTGTACAAATGTTACCCGTATAGTTCAACTTTGAGGGGTGAAGAGTCCAAAATAAAGGAAGCTATCGTAGTTTATTATCTGTGTTGCACCATCAACTTTTTGCTAAAATTATATTCCATCTATTATTGAGGCTCAATATGCATGCTGAATAAATTCCTTTGCTCATAAAATATTTGCAGGGCTGGCGGTTAAAGAAATACATTTTAAAACCTACATTGTTTACATCCATCAGTGTTTTTCATTCTTGCCTTTGTTGGCTCATTGCAGCAATTCTTCGCACATCAATGGAATAATGTGAAACCAGCATTGTGTCATCTACAGTATTATTGTCTTCATTAAAAACATTTTACCATTATGCAACTAGTGGTTGAAAGCGTCACAGAGAACCTCTATGATCGACAACTTTTATTTAAGTGCACAGGTTGGGAAGTGCTAACTCAGGCAGTAAAGTTGTTTTACATAACATTCAGTCTACTTACTTACTGTATGCAAGATGCTCATCTCAACAATATGCTACTTCACTCCAGCGCTAGCACAAAGATAATTAGTGCTGGCGCGCTGACAAAAGAACAAATACAGTACCCTCGCAGTTTTGCAAGCAATGTATAATACTTGAAAAAAAAAAAACACAGAGCTATCGTAAGCAGAGATTAACAACCTTGGAGAAAGATTTGCACTGAAGTTGTGTAGAGTTATCTGAAATCTTAATACATAGAGAAAGTACATAAGAAAGGAACTGATGTTAAAAATAAAAGTGTTACGGATTTACAGTTGAAACCACTTCTCTTACACAGACCATGTTTGTCCAGTAACAGATGAGATTTCCCAGACAGTCTTGAAAAATATTCAACAGTGAAATAGACAGGGAGCAAGATATTGATATATTTGATTAAAAACCCTCTATAGAAGAACTATAATGACAAATAAAATAATAATATAACACATCTAGAATATGAAGAATGTGTTCTACTACTTCTTACACTTTTTATAAAAGTTAAACCAAATAATTGGACTATTATTTAAAAAAATAAACTGTATATTCCCAATTTAAATCTAGCAATAAATAAATGGGTTCATGACTTTATAGCAGAAGTATTCATCGTATTTAAGAAACTGATCATATTTTTGATATGTGAAATCTTAATTTTAAAAGGTTACAAGTGGCTATATCTGTTTAATGAATGTATTGAAGTAAAAAGGGCAGTATTTCCCTCTAAAAGTTGAAGTATAAAGTAGCATAAAATGAAAATACTCAAGTACCTCTAACTGTACCTAAGTGCAGTACTTGAGTAAATGCAGTTACTTAGGTAACTTTGTTGTTTTCCACCATTGTCAATAAGAATAAATCCAAACCATAATTACTGCTAATTATACATTTTTCTTTATATTCACACAAGATAAATATAATCATCCATCTGATTTACATATTGGCTCTATTGCATTTGACCTTTTAACAAAGATATATAATGGACTCGAACAACATTCATCTTTCCTCATTAACTTTGCTGTATATAATTTACAGAATTAACATTTCATTATAACACGTGTTTGTCACACAAGGGATCACCCTCACATTATCCTATATGCAGTGTGGCATCTTGCAGTTTCTCACTTTAACCCTGATTTCTTTGCTGTCTGCACAAACACTTTGCACAGTGCATCCTCTGTAGCGTGTTTCAGAACAACAGCCAGGCTCTCCTTGCTTTCTCCATCTCTTCCCGGGATTCTCAGCTTCCCTTGTCTCTTCCTCAGCAATTCTAGCAGCCGGTGCACCACCGTCACCACCACCACTACTTTAATCAACACCAATCTGCCCACATACTCTCAAGCAGGGCTTTACTGCAGGGGCTGAGAAACAGATTCTAGGGATCTTTGTCACTCTGCGATGTTCTTGGAAAACATTTGGAGTGTAATAAAGCAACTTCCATCCCTCGCCACTGTTTTGGTCCCCTAGCAAGTGGAAAATAGAAAGAGAAAGAGATTGCAAGGGAGAGTTTAGCTGAGTGATGACACTTTGCTAAGGGCTACACTCAGCCTCCCATCCCTTTCCTCCTTGTGGTCTTTGTCTCATCTTCACTCTTTTTCTCCTCTGTATTGATGATATGGGAAGCGACAGCCCACCTACTCTCAGCAGCGATAGGCTGCTGGCCTCAGCAGGAAGCAGCCTGTTAGTAGAGCCCACCTGGGCCTCGGGGAGTTTGGACAGAGGGACAGAAAAGTGGTCGTACTTTCACCACTATTTCTGAAATGTGGAAATGTAAACAAGAAGATGTGGAGGAGAAGGAATGAAGAGCATCTATTTTTTTAATGTTTGAGAAAAATGGGTGTACATGCTGTTTTGCATGACATGAACTATGTGAATACTTGTAAGAATCATCATAGGAAGTAATTGCGTTATTTGCATGTGAATCTTTGTTTCGGGGGAAATAAACCCATCCTTCTGAACTTAAAGCCTGCGTTCCTTGACTACTTAGTCATCAACAATATCCATTGTTTGGAGTTTCTTGTCTTTACCAACTGTTTCACTGAATATAATGCATGTGATATTGATATTGTGGTACAGTCAGAAAAGGAGGAGAAGGAAACAGAAGTATTTTAAGTCTCCTAAGCCGTCGCTTCTGGAGAGGCTTTTGGCAGGGAGCGACAATTTGGAAGAAGAGATGGTGGAGTATTTCCAGGCCCAAGACGCACTTCCTCGAGCTGTTGCTAGAAGGAAATGCTGCTGTAACCAGAAGGAAGCTGAGCCAGAGAGAGACACAAAGTAAGAAGGTGGCAGGTAGTGGTGATGAGATGATGAAGAGAAAGAAAGAAGCAGGAGAAATGGTGAGAAGAGTGGGTAGAGAGGGAGACAGTGAGTGTCAAGAAGGTAGGATGATAAAGAAAAGGAGAGAGAGGCGGTGAGAAGAAGGAGAAAATGGAAAGTGAGGAGTGGGAGAAAAGGGAGGTGAGAAAAGGAAACCCTCCTCCCTTTGCAAACTGATGGAAGTGCAACTCTGTATCTACATAATACCTTCTTTTGTGATCAAGTTTTTTATTTAATTTTTGGAAAAGTAAGCAGCAACAAACAATTAAAAACAATACACTGAGACACAGAGTGCCTCCCAGGGCAAAAAAATAAAAGATAAATTAATTTCAAAACTAAATAAAAATATGATCAAATAGAAAATAGAGAGGAAAGACGGGAGGGAGGGAGACAAAAACAACCCATGCAGAAACAGATATACACAAAAGTTCCAAAAGCTCAATATAATGTACTGTACATCCAAGTAGTGTATCTACAAAATATCTATATTTTTTAGTTTACTTTAACTTTTATTTCTGTGTGATGCCAAACATTTTTGGCCAATCCCACATGGGATTACAAGACACCGCAAACTCATTTAGAAAACATCTTCCGGTCGCATATAGAAATCTTTCGGAGAAATACATGCATACAAATATATACGCTATATATAAGTTATATGTGGAAATATCTTTATATTCTGCAAATCCTCAAATAGTGGCTGAATTAATAAAGACCAAATGAAAATCATTACTTTTCTGCCTTTTTTCAATTGATGTCAGTTAAACCAAACACTTCCTGTAGATAAGATCAGATTAAAAGGATCCCAGGCTTTTATGCCATTTGAGCCACTGGAAGGCTTTAAGTAGGAAACATTTACAAGTGCAAATTTTAGCATACGAGTTCAGATTTTTTGTTCACATCGTATTCTACTAGCTCTCACCTTTTGCACCATATTTACCTTCATACTTAATAGCCGTAAAAAAGAAACCGCTAAGTAATAGCAACAGGAATAATTGGTGAGTTAAAATAGTATTTATGTTGAAAAGGAAAACTCCTTGTGTTGAACAGATAGTACTATGCTGTTGTAATGATGGAATTAGTTTTGTGGAAAAGTACTAAAATGACTGTAAAAAGAAAAAGTATTTGTTTAAATACTTTATTTTTTAAATACACATTTGCTGTGCATTAGGTGTGCAAAATAGTGCTTATTGCCAGAGTTACAAAGAACGTAATTGTCCAGTTACAGTAAGTCGTCCAGAAGGACGTCAGCAGCCTTTTAGTCCACTGATGTCCATTCTGCGACACACATAGTGGGGATGAGTTAAAAGGTTTGATGGCCACCGGTAGGAATGACCTCCTGTGCTGCTCGGTGAAACACCTTGGGGCTGTACGAGTCTTCTCTTCTCAACCAGCATGTTGCGGAGGGGGTGGGTGATGGTGGTGTCTATATAGACAAACGAACATGATACAGTTTGGGAGACAGAGACATTCACTATCTATTATGAGATGCACAGAGGAGAGCGCCGGAGCGAGCAAGGTACACAATAGAGGTAGAGGCGAGAGAGCAGGCGAGAGGGAGCGAGGTGTTGTAATTACTGTAGTGTACCCAGACAGAATTAGCTGGACGGACAGTGATTAACCTTTAAGGCTTGCTGGGCCATGGGAGGGAAATAATTAGATTTCCTCTCTCTCTCTCTCTGTCTTTCTCTCTCTCTTTCTCTCTCCCTCTCTCTGTCTTAATTTCTCTTTCTTTGCCACGGGGATGGAAGAGAGTGGAGGCTCATCACTTATTGCTTACAGTCAACAGAGAAGGACCGAGGCACTCCAAATAGGAAGTGATACCCAAACAACAACCTTGGTGTTATGAGTGGATGACCTGATAGTGGCACTGTGGAGTCAGTGCAGGGTGCAACGCAAGGGCACTTAGGTCCACCATTCCCTTCACGACTACAACTTTGCTTATTCATGACAAAAGTACTCTACTTGTGTGGAGAGTGACATAATAGGGCTTTGTAAAGAAGGTCAAACATTGCTTACTTTCTCATATCTACACAATTGGCTCAATCACTGCTTTAAATGTGCATGCCTGTTGAATTGTCATTTTCAGGAAGTTACAAAAAAATACTTTTTAGCTCTTTCCAAGTACAGTTTTGTTTCAAAAGGGAGGAAATGGAAAAAAAAAAACTTTTATAAAACATGTTAAAAAAAAAAGGGAAATATGAAAAGGAAGGACATCTAACAAAAGATCGACACATAGAAGAAAATAAATGATTTCAATACCGGTAGGTAATCTGCTTTTTGTAAACACATTAAATTCACTCTACAGTTTATATTTAACTTCTATGTTATATGTTAGCCAATATGTGTATCAATAGAAACAAATGGAAAACTTTCTACACCTGTGACAAAATGTAGAAGGCAGGGTGTTAAAAAGTAGCATTTGTCTCTCTTCTGGCAAATGGAAGTAAGTTATGACTTCATATTAACCCCTCTGACAGCTTAAAAAGTCACACTTTGAGACAATGGTGAAGGCGAAATAAGAATGTTGTGATTAATTAGGTTGTTTTCCTAGTAATGGCATTTAACAGTTCATATAGTTGTGTGTAAAGGCCTCTACTGACTGCGCTGAATCTGTCTGAATTAATTCAAATACAAAGATTGGAAGCCGTTAAGCCGTCACATTTCTCCACTTCTCAGAAAAAAATAAAATCTCATTTTACTCTTCTTCTATATTCAATTTCATGCTTATAACTATTTCAGAGTTTTCAATAACACTCCTATGCCAGTAAATATGCTATTACTGGCTTGTGAAATCATCAGTCTTAAAAGAAACTTAAATTACACAGCCGACAGAGTTCTATGAAAGTGGTTTTCTGAGTACATAGCGCTAATCTGTGAATGTAGACACAGACCCTGCAGTTTATGCTTCATTTACTGTAACAGAGTCTCATTGAGAGGAAGAAGACAACTTTGAAAGAGATTAGACATAGATGTTTCACTTTCACTTAACTTTTGTGAATTTGTGCCTGTTATTGTCCATCACAAGTTGGTGAGAAGTTGATTTGCTCCAATCCATGATTTACCTTTTTATGGTACTTTCTAAATGTTAACGAGCAGCTAATGTACTACCTTTCTGGTCCATCCATCCATCTTTGTCTGCTTATCCAGTATCAAACGTCCCTTTCTGGTCCTTGTTTCTGATTTAGGACTCCAACCACACAAAGAACTGTGTAGATCGTCGGAAATCTCTCAGCCACTTTCTACAAGCTTGGTTTAGGTTCCTCCTCCCCTCGCTCATCACCCAGGTCTGAATTGAAGCAGCATGACCATGTAGATTAGATTTCATTGACTAAGACAAATACAGTAAAGTCAATGAGATCCATTAAGAGCCGAGCAGTCAGAGCTGGGCAGAGCTAACCCAAGCTGCCTGCAGGGCTCACATCTAAATGCATTTACCTTATTGTTTTGACACTTTGGTATGGTTTAAAATGACTATACAACATTATATCAACATTTCTAGATCAGAAAAGATAAAAAAGCATAATGCGTGTTCTTTGAAGAGGTAGCATTAATGTAAAAATATTGCAATGCTGTCGCCAGTCAATCGCAGAATATACACAAGCAAACATTAACATTTTTATAATTAATGAAAAGTCCTATTTGAGCACTTTTTTTTTTTTTTTCTTTACATAGTGTAGTTGTCGTTATTAAAATATGCTTCAAGATAACAAGAGCTGCAGTCATTTCTTTAAGGTTGAATCTCAGTCACAATAGTCCCAATTTCGTAGTCAAGATTTCAATTCCGAGGGTGAAAAAGTTCAAAACTTTTGTAGATAACTGTGGCTCCGGGGGAGTGAATGAAGAAAGCTTTCCTGTTGTGCTGTAGTAGGTCTTGCTTTCCTTGCTCCAGGCACTTTAATGAATTATCTCTCTGCTTCATAAAGGAAATCTCTACAGTCAGAAAGCTTCTCTGAACAGGATTTCCTCCTCTGTCTACTTGTTATGGTTTTTAACTAGTTTACTATGTTGCATTTGCTGACATGAAGATCGTGAGTGAATGGGGAAACTTGACTGAGCTAAGCACAAAAAAAGAAAAGAACTGCACACTCTGGCTTCTACGTTTTCCCCAGCTACATGTAGATTAACACTTCATTTTAAAGTCTTGTGATTGTGGGATAACGAGCAGCCAAATCAAGAACTGTTAAATACTAACCGGTCTGAAGAGAGAACATTGTTAGCTTCCCTCGGTAATGCTGTGTGAGCATGTGCGAATTTTTGTGGAACTATCTCACCATGTCTGCCAAAATATAACTTACTCTATTAGTACATATAGAAAACATAATTTACTTTGCAGATATCTAACAAATGTTGCTGTACTGATGGCTTTTCTGGCAAAACAATTTTCAGTTGTCTTTTATAGTTTAAGTTCAACTTCAAAGATGATATATATATTAATAATTGGAACTTCTGAAAGTGACCCTAAATAGTTTAGAAATATCCTATCAAATCCAATTTGCCTTTATTTCTATTAGTCTAATCTGACTCTCAAAGTCTTGTATTTGCTTCGAATATTAATGTAGTGCACTTTCTTTTTGAGGGCTACTTGAAAATGAAGAAATACTTACAGCAAATAAAGAAGATTCATGATAAATTATAGGTAGACTTTAGGTATGCCTAGACAATTTCTCATATAAAGTGCAATTTGTTAAAATCTGGAAGAATTGGCTTTCAACAGCATGAAACGTGTTATAGTGACCATATGCTCATTTTCAGGTTCATAATTGTATTTTGAGGTTGTACCAGAATAGGTTTACATGGTTTTATCTTCAAAAAACATCATATTTTTGTTGTATTGCATTGCTGCAGATCCTCTTTCCTCACTGTGTTTAGGTCTCTGTTTTAGCTAAGGAGTGAGACGTCTCACTTCTATCCTATCTTTGTTGAGAGTTGCCCATGCACATTAGCTAGGTAAGATCACATCAGCTAGATAGTTTGTTGTTGTTTGATTTTGTATGGAAGCACCAGAGACACAAAACCGCATCCCAAATCCCAGAAAAAAAATTT
The DNA here is from genome assembly GCF_013103735.1 of Etheostoma cragini. Taxonomy (NCBI): domain Eukaryota; kingdom Metazoa; phylum Chordata; class Actinopteri; order Perciformes; family Percidae; genus Etheostoma; species Etheostoma cragini. The sequence goes on along the minus strand of NC_048420.1, from coordinate 18,076,214 downwards.
TTTTTCACATTACCGGCACTTTAAAAAACATAGGTGAAAATGTATAAAGTACAACAACCTTTACACAGAGTAGTTCATAAAGGTCAAGGTTCAAGATCTGTAATATGAATAATACCAATAAATAACAGCATATTATTTGCAATCCAGGGACTCATTACAGTGTTTCCCTTTTTAAGGAGAGTGAAATCAAACTTTGATACACACACATTGCTTGTTCCTCTATAAAACACTTGTAACAAGGTGTTACAATCAGGACTGATAGCCTAGCGTTATTCATATGTTGACTGATGGCTAGAGTCACCAATTACTTTAGGAGCAAGCCTTGTGTGAACAGTGGGTTTGAAACAGTTTAAACCTTTATAGCTCATGCTGTATCAGATTTGTTGCTCAATATTTGAACAAAAATATTCACAATTCAGTCACTTGGAGCCATGTGGGAGGCCAACAGCACTCTCAAAGTCTCTATTGAAACCGTTCATTCTGAGAACTAAAGGAGGTGAGGGTGACTTCTGTCCTTCCTTTTGGCTTTCCAGTGAATCAGATGTCTTGCTCCAGTGTGTGGGGAGCTGAGAGCTCTCATTATCCGAGCTCTCCTCAGGATCCTGCCCTCTGCAGAGGCACTTCCTCCTTAAACCTCCCTTGACTCCATTCATCCACCCTCCCCTCTATCCCTGCTCTCTTTCTCTCTCCTTCTCTTTTTCTTGCTGCAAGCAAAGGTCAAATTAATTCTTTTTCATAATTTCCTGTCAGCGAGATTCCTCCCTCAGAGACTCCATCTATGGCTCAGTGCCTGAAAGATGTGATTAAGGTGAAGACGAAGTGAATACCTGTGTCTGAAATAGTAAAATAGATATTTTTTCTTATCTAAAGATAGATAAAGTGTATGGTAATATCACAGTTAATAAAGTCTCCCACAGTTTCACTTTTACATTTAAAAAATTAATACAATGTTGGGCCTTGGGTGAAATGCCACATTAGGAGCTAATATGGGCTCATACCCACAAAGGAAATGTCATTCAGGAGCAAATGGCTTCACTGCTCTGACAAAACAGTGTGCCCTAACCTTGCTCATTAACACTGTGGGTCTCTGAGGGTTCACAAAGCCTAAACGCTGACATCCACAACATAACTACACACCTCAGATGGTAATAATGTAATGAAATATAGAGAGTAATAGCATCCCCTGTTGTGAAAGCAAAGGTTCCTTTTATTAAGGTATGAATTAAAGCTGGTCGTGGTAATGAAGGCGGAGGAGAATCCCCATAGCGGATGTGGCACTCATTCAATCAGTGAATGGGAGCCTGGTTGTATTTTGAAAAAAGAAGTGAGGGAGAGAGGAAGAAAGGAGAAAGAAAATGAGCATAGCTAATGCGGGATATTGAAATTGCATCCCCCCTTACCCAAAAATACTTTTTTCATAACCTCAAGCTATAATTCTCCTTGTCATGCAGTGATGACTCCCTGCTCAGGGCCCCCAATTACAGAATTTTTACTCCGAGTGCTTCACACTGGACTGCCAGTCGGCCATTTTCTTTTTTTCTGCCGGGAAAAAATAAATCTGAGAGGGAGCTGAGCAACGTCAAGGTTAGTCGAAGCACATTTCATCTAGTTTTACCCAGGGAGATGCAAAGGGATGCATGAATACAACAAACTCACTCTTACCTCCAACTCTGGCTGTCAAGGACACCAGAGCGGGATGCAGCAGTGAATGAACATGTGCAGATCTCTTAATGAAGCTGAAGGAAAGAGAGCAAAAACAAAACAATGCGAGTGAACAAGAAAGGGAGAAAATGGAAAGGAATAAAGCAAGATAATGAGGAAAGATGAGCAGAGAGGCAGAGGGGAAATAGTGGCACAGGTGGAGTAGCTGGAGGCACAGCACCGGCACTCTAGTCATATGTGATATGTTGTGTGTGCGTGTGTGCTCAGTGTTCTGGCCTCTGACCCGTGGTAGAGAAAAACAGATTGCTTTGACAGGTCTCCGGAGAGTCCTTGGCTGCCAGATGCCCACTAGGGTTTGAGGCATTACTGTAGCTCAAGCCCTATGATGCGAAATAAGAAAGGGAAATTTGCAGAGAGCTTAGCCGTCAATACACTGTTTGCCACTAAGGGCAGGTCTCGGCATAGTTGGGATCCCGTCAGTCATGTAAACTTAATGAAGTTCATGCATCTTGCAGAACTGAGCTGTAAAATGGTATATTGGTGTGAAATCACATCCTGAACTCTATATAACAAAATTGACCCCATTGGTCGATGAAACCCCAGCGCTCAATAGTTTGCTCTTTTGTGCCTTTTTAAACCAGAAGCAGCGGGTAAGGTTTCACTGCACAGAGACACATTCATTAGTTTATAGTGATATGAGAAGCTATTAAAAAGTCATTGTATGAGTCGCCGCTGGTTCCACTCAGTCTGCTGCTGTCTCTAGCCTCCCTGACCACCTCCGGACATGCAGGAGCCCAGACGGCGTGGACAGACCAGACTCCTGAGCACACCCCTTCTGCTTCCCAGCATTCGCTTACAATCTTACCAACCTGGATCAATAGCCATAGGACACTTACAGTACTCTGAGACTAGCTATTACCCCATAAACATGCCGGAGCACTGGCTCCAGACTTACTGTACGCACGTGTAATGGAGAAGAGAAAAATGACACTCAGAGTTTGGCTCACTGTTTGTTGCCAGGGGGACCATTATGCAGTTTTGAGGTAATGTGGTGGTGGGCTTATTAGTTAAATGCATTAGAGCAGACACCGTAATGTGTTAATATTATACAATACTGTTCCCTGATACTTTACCTGAAATAACTTCCAATAATGCCACCGTTTTGTATGACCCCAGCCTACTTTGTGCTTAGAACACAGTTACTTGCACACAATAATAATAGTTTAAGTCAATTAGGGATTTGGCACAAACAAAGTAAGAGTGGAAGTTATTTACTTTAAAAAAATGTGTTCATGTGTTATTTGTATTTTTCAATTTGGTAAATGAGGACTTTAATTGTGACTGTTTATGTTTGGGAAGTTAATTGACTTAAAAAGGCTTTTGTGGAGAAGCAGAGGTTTAAAGTATTAATTAGCCTGTATTTATAGTTTGCTCAAAAATATCAGGGAAACACAGGTATAACATTGATGCAGCTGTGGCCCCAGCAAGACACAGTAGCTTCCAGTTTACTAGTCTGTCCCATGTTCTGTTGACATTTCAACATAGCATATACGCTTTGCAGTAGCCTATATATAGAAAATAATTGATTTTGAGGTTTTCCCTTCTGGGTACTAGGTGTTAAAACATTTATTCTGAAACCCTCTGTGTTTCATCCACTGGTTTTAGTTTGTCTCTAGTGTACAATAATTCAACTTCAGTATTCTGCTCTTTCAAAAGAATCTTTCTTTATACCGTTCAGGCAGACAGTAGGGTTTAAAGGTGAGCACTTCTCAACATCTGACATATTGAAATAACACTGTAACACGGTAAATTCACAATGCCAATGCTCTTAATTAAAATTCAGTAGTTTAGTGCTTAACTATTACAACGCTCATTCCCTTGCGAGTTATTGCTGTATGTTTATGTGAGACAAAGCCAGCTGCCAGGAGCAAGAGTGACCAATATAAAAAGAATATTTGTTTCACTGCCTCACCTCAGAACGCACGGTACCATAGATGCATTAATACGGACATAAAGAGAGCGAGAGAAAGGCGTTAAGTAAAAAGAGAGAGGGATACCAAGGACATTTTCAGAGAAATGGGGTGCAACGAGAAGGTACATAAAAGGAAATTATGTATATTATACCAGTCCTGGATCATAGTTAGTGTATCCAGGATTTATGGCGGTGTACTTAGCAACAGCGCAACACCACACCTGATCATTCATTATTATTGTAATATCTCTCACTTTGGGGTCAGACATGATTGATGGGGAACTGTTAATGACTTTGGGTTGAAATTGTTATAACCACAGAAGTGACACACAGTGTTCAAAAAGGTGGTGTTTGCATTAGGGCATTGTCTCCAAGTCATTCATCAACTGATTACCAATGAAAATGGATCAAGGGAGCATGAAAGATTATTATTTCATAATGAGAATAGAAACATGTAATCAAATAAGAAACATTCCCTTATTCTTAAATGAAAATTTTCTATCCAAATATTCACGTTCAACTTTACTTCCTTATTTGATTTAGGAATGTGTACAGTGAAAACAGTTTCTCACATTTGTTTTAGGACAAGATGTACTCTGTGTTGTGATCGTATATTCTCTGTGCCCTTATTAGTTTTTACAGGGTCAAAGTATAAGCATAACTTCTTATTTCGGTTGCACCCATGGAGGACTTCTACTCTAATAATGTCATTGTACTCCTGAACACTTATGGCCCTCCCCTCACAATCACTGACAAGGCATACATGGTAGCCATCCACTGTAAAACAATTTTTTTTTTAAGTTATTTGAAAATCAAAAGCAAGCCTTGTATAAGAAACACTGATTAACCCACCCCACATCACTTGTAATTGGTGCCATTAGTCGTTTTATGCTTGATTGCCTGCCAAAATGTCAGCCTATCTATTTCCCTCTTGTCGCATTTTTCTTTTCTTTTTTTCCCCTGAACTGTCAGTAATTAAAAGTGATTGTCTCAGTGCCAAGTAGGAGAACTTAGACACATAAAAACTTTGTATTGTTTGTTTTTAGCTAGTGGTGAAAGTTCTGGGAAGCGGTGCTTGTTACTGTGAAGCACACCCTTAGCGCAGGTACTTATTCCTGCACATTGCACAGCACTGTGCCCGCTGTGTGTTGGGTCATGATGGAAGCAATTAAACATGACAGAGAAATGACATTATGTCCTGAATGACTCATGCTCCACATTTTATTGACTGACCTGGTGGAAGATTAGCCTCACAGTAAAGCATACAGAGTGTTGTTAAACTAAATACACAGCAATACACAAGGCAAATTTGAATTAACTAATGGAAAGAGCATGTATAAGTTAAAGAAGATGTTGTAGACCAACAGATTTTGGGTATATGAAGGTAGCTGGTTTGATAGGCATGCATCTTATGTGTCATCTCAACAGGTGAGCTGCCATCAAATACACCTTCTAGCTTGGTAATAAAAGCAGTGTAGCTCCAGGGATGTTGGTGATGTAATTTTGGTCCATGGATATATTCTAGATAAATCAATGCTCCGTTTATGGTGCCCCATTCATTCCTATGCAGGTTGCCCACCGGGCGCATAAGCAAAAAAGAGTGGCACACATGCTTGTGTGTTGCAATAACAAGTGTGACAACTATATCAAAATCTCCTTCCAGTGGTGCCTGTCACACGATTGGTCGGTTCAAACTGAAATATCTCAACAGATCTTCCATGGATTGCCATGAAGTTATATGCAGACATTCAAGAAAGTCTTAGGATGCTAAGATGCTAAATAAAGATGATAACCATTATATCTGCAACATAGCCATTTATCGTGAGCATCTTAGTATTCTGACATTAGCATTTAGCTCAAAGCACAACTGTGCCTTATTATATCCTTACAATGCAGCAAGCATAGCCCTTAGTTAGGTTTAGCTTCAATAGTTGTCTGACAGGCAAGTGCTTTGCATCTATAAATAAATACATGGGAGCAACACTTGTTTTTGACTTTACAGGTTAAGATTGTACAGGTCATTTATGAAGGTAAAGGGCCCTCTAGGAGCAACATTATCAGCTAGGTAAGCATTCATGTTTCCCAAATGCGGGATGTTGAAAAGCATCCCAAAATTCACTCCCAAAATGTATTTGAGACAGAATTCATTTAAGTTTTGGCTTTTAAACAGAATTAATTGTAACTGAGCTGTGCTTTTTATCCACAACACCACCACAGGATCTCAAGCTTCAGAGGCTTTTTAACTTTTATTTTAATTACTTAATAAATATTTAGAGGCAAGTGTTGCCAGAGGAATGGAATATAAATCATGTTTTTTTTTTAAATAGCTCATGATATAATTCTCTGCACATAGCCATTTTTCTCTGTGTTTTTGATAATTGAGTGAGTGTCTGAACGTGAATAGCTGCTGTATATGTGCTGTACGTGCACTTGCAAAAAACGTCTTCCCGCTAAGCTTTTTTCAGAAAGGGTGCTGTTTTCTTTTAACTTTCCCATGGCTTTTGCCCATGCGTGCTTTGTGCATGCTACAGGAGAGGGTTTTTTAGTTGAACTTGCCCTCCATTAAAGATTTAGCTTGTTCACAGAGGGGAGTTATTAGAGGCAGGGGCCCCTGCTCCTCAGGAAGAAGTTTCACATCAGGACCAGTTTGTTGCACTGTCAGAAGATGAAAGCCAGTTTGTTGAAAGGTCTTTTTGCTATTCCACATGATTGATCTTCCTCCACCACCCCACCCCCACCCCTCTTTCATACACCAGCTATGAATGCCGAGCTGGTCTCCTTGTCTTCAGTTTTTTTTTTTCACAACAAGTTTGTGCCTGTGTTATCTATTTGCATGTCAGTGTCTGATGTACTCCATTGTCTCTCCACGATTGTCACTCTAATTCTCCCACATTGCTTTGTCATTATTACAAGAGCTGTGCTTCTCTCCAGCAGCAGCTTTCTTGAAATGTTCCTTCATGTTTACTTCATTCCTTTTCTTCCATTCATCTGTCTTCTGTTTCTCATCGTCTCTATCTGTACTGTAAGTCTTCCGTGTTTTGTGTCTGATACTGGTCAGAGATCCCCTGCCCCTGCCTGTCACTGTGCTTGAGGGACATTCCTGATATAATTACACATTTGATTATCCTCCATACTGACCCCAGAATGCCCTGGGCCTGATGCAGCACCAGTCTGCCAGCCGCTACAACTGCTGCAGTTAATGAGGGACGCCTATTGTTTCCCACTGCTGGCTGACACCTTGATTTATTGTTTTACTCAGGTCATACCTGCGGCTGAATTCCTGTATATTAGGAAACGTTAAATAATGAAGTTTACTCTACAACTGATGTACCTATCGTGCTGTCTTTTGCGGAAAGCATGCTGATGCTAAATAGCAGCTTGTATCTAGCAGTAATGTGGTGGTATGTGTGTAATTCTTCGTGTGGAAATTGTTTTTACCACAGCCCTACATGAGGCATCACGCTACATAACTCTGATGTGACATTAATGGCTGACATGTAACACATTCTGAAAACAAAATTGAAGACATGGTTACAATAATCAGTTTTGCTTTAATATGAGATGCACAGATGGCAACATAGACTCAAGAGCACTGATGTATGATGGGAGGGGACGGTGCATAAGTACCCTACATTTACTGCCTTCTTACTGTAGCTTCAAGGATTGTCACTAAGAGGGGTTTGGTTGTAGAATGTTTTTTTGCTTCTGCATCATACTTCTTCAGGTCTCTATCCCATAACTGTGGAACTTAGTTATTCATTTGTCACTTTGGGCTATTTTAAGTAAAGCTTCAATTTTCATTATCAGTTTTTTTTTTAAATAATTTTTTTGATCTACAAACTGTCAGAAAATGGTTGGGTCTGACCAACAGTAGTGAAAAGTAACTAATTACATCTGTTTAGGTACAATTTTGGGGTACTTCTACTTCGTTGGAGTAGTTGTGTTTTCTGCTGCTTTATACTGCTACTGCACTGTTTCAAAGGCTAGTATACCTTTTACTCCAAATGAATTTTAATTGTTTATCGCTAATCTAAATATTCATACAAAATACAATGAACAAACACATGATGATGTATAGCTATAAAAAAAGACCTCACACATCCCTATGGTGTCCAATCATATAACAAAATGGGCCATTTTGCATAATGGGTACTTTTGAAACGTCAAGTGTGTTTTGATACTGACACTGATGCTGTACTTTTACTCAAGTAAAATTGTTAATGCGTGTGAGTATTACTAATTCTACTTAAAATACCTTGACTATTTCTCCCACCTCTGCCAAGTTACCTGCCAAAATCTTAAGGTATTCAATATACAATGATATAAAATAGAAAAATGAGCAAATACTCAACTTTGTGAATGCTTGGCATTTGCCTTTAATAAATTATGTTGATGCTCTGTTCAAAAAGCTAAATTATGACCAACCAAAAAACGTATTCATGCCTCAGTCAGCAGAGCCAACGGCCGCTCGATACACCATCCTTTGCTGTCAATCAAAACGTTTCTCATTGGAATGATTAACTTTAGGTGTCTAACCAGTGGACCGTAAAGTTGTCAATGCAGCGGATGCAAGGAGAAATATGCTCCTTCCAATGTTGAGTAGTATTGATATAAAGTATTTTCCCTCTTGTCTTGAGTTATTTACACCTCTATGGGCTTTCACTGCGTTGACTGAATCATGTACGTGTGCATGTGTTTGTTTTCTTGAATATATTCTGTATATGTGGTAAACTCTATATGTTTGCATATGTTTTAACCTTTATTCAATCAGAAAAGGTTGACTACCTCCCGCCTCATCGTGCTTCGCCTTCTCACAGTTAAAAACGGGTGCATATGCATTACTGTTCACATTCCTCACTGACAGCAGATGAATACATCTTCAAGGCTATAGCTGCCATTCCTTACAGCAAGGGGCTATTGCATTGTATATCACACATTAGCTGATGAGGCAGTAACATTAAAACATGTAGTTTTTCAGTATAGCGTAGTAGCCCTTTAGAAATAGAGGTAACAGCCAGAACAAGAAAGAAACTCATAACTTTTTTAACCGAGGGGTTAGGACCTTCCACAATTTAGCTAATTTAGGCGGAAAAATCACAGAATCAGGCTCCAGAACAGAGCTGATTTTCATTTGCTGCAGATCATGTCAAGACTAGGTATTTTGAGTTTGTGTTTGTGGTCTATAAGAAATAATAAAATAAGTAAGATTACATTGAAGAAGAATAATATAAGCTACATTATAATAATGACAATGATGATGCATCTATAATAATATTACAATAATTATGATAATGATAACGAATATGGTGTTAATGAAGTCACTAAGTTAAAAAAAAACAACAGCCATAACCTTCCAATCCACAATATTAGCTTTAGCTCAACTGACATGAGGCATTCAATTGCAATACAGTGAACACGGAGAGGACAGAAATGAAGATTCCTTACACAATAACATGCTAGAATAGACCTAACATTGAACTTAAACATAATAACACTCAGAGAAAATCTCAGGCGGTGACATTAACTGAGGTGATAACGTATTAGCGGAGTAATCGATGATTAAGCCAAATAGCAAGCCTTGAAAAAACTACACAAAAGGAAAAAAAGGCTTGCATCATAGTTAGTGTAACAAGTCTCCGATCTGAATCATTAAAACAATAAAGTTAAAAAAACTAACATATTTATTCTGCAGTCATACAAATAACAGGCTCTACATGTACTCACATTCTCTTCACAAACTCACAAACAGGATAATTATTCAGGAAGAAAGTCAGTTTTTTCTCTGAACAGTCATTAAAGCGCAGTGTCCCAGTCTACCTGTTGGGGGCGTGGACAGGCTTTCCAACAACTTTGATTATAATCACCACACTCGTGCACAAACACACTGCAGACCTGTGCACACACAACAGACACATTTACCCAGTGACTCTTTTAATGAGCCACCATCTAATGATACAGACACCTGTGGAGTAGTTACATTATACTTCCACTCCACTACCTTTCAGAAAGATTTAAGTCAACCATGCAATACACCCCCCCCCCCCCACACACACACACACACACACACACACACACACACACACACACACACACATCTGTATGTAAGTTTGATTTTAGTCAACCATACAACGCACACACACATGCATAAAATACTGTGTTCAAGAACTTGTGTGTTTGTGTGAGTGTGTGTGTGTGTGTGTGTGTGTGTGTGTGTGTGTGTGTGTGTGTGTGAACGAGGCACCAAATGGTATGGACTGGCTTGCGTAGACACACTGTACAGTACCCGCTCCCTTTTGCTCATCTGTCATGTACACAAGCTCTTTGTAATTAAAACAGCTCGTTATTTGTATGCTGATTATGGTGGGAAACACGGTTGGTGTTTATTACCTTAGCAAATGAAGAGAACCTCTGTGACCTCTGATATTCGGTTGGATGTACATACACAAACACGGACTCGGCTGCTTGGTGTCCTAACTGTAATTATGCAGATGGAGAGAAAGTTAGTGGCTAGCAAGCAACATTATAATTTGAATTCCTACTTTCACCCTCCGTGTTTCGCTAATAGTTCCATTTATACTAATGTGTTCTGCCTCGAGCAATGACTCAAAACAAAAGCATTTGTATGTAAAACAAACGTACAACACACATGAATGTATGCACACACCCTTTTTGTCCCCTCCTTGATTCTTGCCACATTTTACGTCCTGTCCTTCCACTTTTCTCAGCTCCATCTCCACCTTTTCTAGACTATCAATGTTCCAGCTTCTGGCTACAGAAAGTGTAGACTTATGGCATGTCAGTGTTTTAAGTGCTGCCACTATAAAATGGGCACAGAGAGACCATAAGAAGTAGAATGAGGCAGACAGGCTATGCTCTGCTTTGCCAGCCATTTACTACCCTGACACAGCAATATCATGATACAGTGCACACTTGGGGCACATGGCACCAAATCCACCCAGAAGATATTTATGAGGGATATATTATTTTTCATTATGCACACATTAAATCATCAGTTGAAATATTAGGCGAGTGCTCCCTCTTTGTTTTTTCCATCTGTATGATTCCACCCTAGAGCCTGAAAACAAGAACTCCTGTTTTTGCTTCAGAGTTTTATTTACCCATTACCACAGTGGCTTGGAAGTAGTTCACTTTTGAGTGCCTTTAACTCTAACACTGTCTGTTTGACTCTGACAGACACGGTACAGATTGCTACTTAACTGGTTCCCAGTGGAGAACAGACCACTCTTTTGAGGATATAGCCGCTATGTGATCTTTTATGGGGCATTCTGGTTCTTGTGTTTGACTACGGCAGTAATACCTGAGAGGGCAATAGGAACAGGAACAACGTCAGCAACAAAGTACCCGTAATCACAGTAAAGAACATCCCAAAGGATATCATGGCTTTTATCCAACAGTTTCCACATTGTATATTAGTTTCTTGGTTCCCACAATAGATTATGGGAATTAACAGCATATTTTGTTTCTCTGCTGGTCTGCTTGTGTAAATGTTGCCAAACAATTTGGCCCCTTGCAAGTTTCACATTGATTGGGATATGAGCTTTACTGTTTACTAAATGACAAACCTCCCTGCTGCATCTCATCTATTTTACGCCCACATCGCATTGCTAACCCTTCTGGGATTAAAGGTTGTTCTTCAGCAGCAGAAGTACCTTGTTTGCTTCCCTGTCACACATGAACGTCTCACAATGAAGGGAACTGAGAAGTAGGTGTGAGTGAGTCACGGTTTGCTCTGTTGAGCACATTGTTGATCCGTGCATACTCATTTGGGTTGTGGACCCACAGGACCTTGCATTCAGTTTCCCAGAATAAGAAACGGTAATCTTGGATCATTGGCCTGGTTTTCTTCAGCAATCTAATTCATGCAGCGATATCAAGCCTCTCGGAGGGGGAATAATAATTTACATTATGTCTAAATTTAGCTTAAGTTTAAAGACATCTTCAATATTTTAGACTAAATAAATTACAGCTACATTCAAAACCCATTATGTGTGCTTCTCAACCATAATTAAGCACATTGACCTGTTTTACTCAATTTTCTTTTCAAACTAAACATTGCAGAAACAGTACCTCAGTGGTCTTTGTTATTTGATGGCAGCCCTTCAATTGTGTTTGGAATTTCTGCATTACTGTTTAAACCATTTTTTTGCCACTCAAGGGCAATTGAAACAAGCAAACACTGATACATTGTCTCCTTACAAGCTTGATATGGCTAAATTGATAACAATACTGACCGGGTTATTTATTTACCTCAATTGCAGAATGTAGCAGGCCTTTATCTGAAGCAGTCTTGTGTTGGAGGCAGTCCTTTATTTCAAATTTCCTCTGTTTAGATAAGTATATTGGTTAATATTTTAGCACAAAGACATTTTTTGATCTGCTCCCGTTTTCCCTGTTACAACTGCTGTTAATACAAACTCAACACTTAATGTATCTATTTCCTGTTTGTGCCAACCGCGCCCCTGGCCATTATTTGAGAGATGGCTTCTATTTGAGGAATTACGGTAATTAAACATTGAGAAGACATTAAGCAACATTAGCATTCAAATGGATTAATGTTTCTGGCTATCTGGCGAATGTAAATCCAATATTTAATCTCTTTTGAGTCTGTTTTTAGTCTCCACCAATTTATAAGTGCTCCACTTTGTTGTTGGGGCTGAGCAGGAAGCGTACAGGCGGATTTAGAGCTTTAAGCTTTGTAGAGCTGAGGGGAACTTTTAAGAAGGAGTCCTAATGTTCTTGTTTGTCAATACAGATACTTGTTACCTATTTGGTTTTCCTGTGTGCAACTGAATAGCTGTTTTTTTTAACAACACAATAATTGTTTGAATTGTGTTACTGGCTGTCATCTTGATTATTTCTTTACTTGATTGAATATTTTTAATGAAGCATTCGGCATTTAATGATATCCCCTCCCTTTCTATTTTGATCAAGAATCAGCTGTAGACTGTTCACGGAATTATTTCTTTATTTGGAGACTCGGTTGATTATTCTGTTTTTGTTTGTTTGTCTGTTTAAGTGAGCCATTTTCACGTACTGGTCAATTGATACATTGTCAATATGAAAAAAATTTAGAAGAGCAGCTTTAAATTTGGAATGCAGATTGTACTCTTAAAAGAATAAACCACCATGAATCTCTGTTTTGACGCTTAAAAGATGGCTCTGACCCACTGTCAACATGATTGCTCAGTGTGTACATCTTCTGTTTGTCACAAGTATGGCTAGCTGTTAGCAGCGCAGTGCTATCTTTTTCCACAATCTTTGAAAACACAAGCTTCAAAAGATCCATAAAACATTATAGAGCCCACAGTATTCTTAAAGGTCCCATGGCCTAAAAATGTCACTTTATGAGGTTTTTTAACATTAATATTCGTTCCCCCAGCCTTCCTATGATTCCCCAGTGGCTAGAACTGGCGATAGGTGTAAACCGAGCCCTGGGTGTCCTGCTCTGCCTTTAAGTAAATGAAAGCTCAGATGGGCCGATGTGGAATCTTGTTACTGTGTACTTGTTACCTTACCTTTCTCTGCTTTTGCTTGCCCAGAGAATTTTGCCCACCCATGAGAAAGAAACATCATGGCTTTCAAATGAGCAAAGTGGCAGTTGGTCAAGGTCACACTCCCAGCCTCCACCTTGCCTCCCCCCCCACCTCTCCTCCTCAAAAGCTACAGACTCAGAAATGGCACATACTAAGGAAAGCTCATTGTGGGCTCTAGTGGCTCTAATTCCGCACCAAGGCTGAATTTTGGGAAAGGGACTTCAGCTATGTTATTAGGGGATCACTAAGGACTAAGCATTTAAAGAGCCCCATGTCATGGGACCTTTAAATTACTACATGTTTAATGTTTGAAAGATAAAATGTATTTGGATCTGGAGGTTCAGAGAAATATTGTGTGGGTTTCATACATTGCTAAATGGAGACGATTCAAGATGTAAATCAGCACATTTACTGCCTCTGGTTTGCCTCTGCGATGATGATGCTTTCTCTTCTGAGACTTCCCCATGAATATTATGTTCCTCACAGTAGGCTGTGAATTTATGTATGTGAATACTTAAATGTAATGGCATTCACATCTAATAAACCGGAGGCCTACAATTCACCATATTTTACATCACATTTACCGCTGCTATTCTTGGAAACTTCAAACTCACCGGCTGAGGCTTGTCTAGTCATAGGCTTCATTTTGCCTCTTGTGTTTTTTGTCCTCTGGGAGTTTCTAACAGATGATGGAAAAGCAAGGCTTGTGTAATTAAGGTCTCGGCCTGAGGAGCTGGTTATGATTCTCTGTAATAATTTGCCAGGTTATTAAAAGGTGAGACTTACAGGCAGTTTTATTGTTATTCAAAATTAAAGTGTGCAGTGTCAGTGCAATTGCTTATCTAATGACGGTAGCTGCATGTAATATTATTATTGCCCTGCTGTACACACCTTGGCTAGTCTTCTAAGATACTTTAGCTGACTAATAAAGGTGGATAAAAAAAGAATGTTTATGTTAAAGGGACACACAATTCAGAAAATCAGCTTACATCTACCAATGTAAGCAGCAAGAGCCTGCTAAATCTTTTTTTTTTAATTACAATTTATATAAAGTCCTTTGAAATGCTTGTGCAAATAAGAGTAAACACTGATAGTAGCCTGCTGGATTCGCAACTTTACTAACTGCATGGTGATCCACTTATGGGCCAACCAGCTAGCCAACTAGTAGTGTTGCATTACCAGACCTTCCTCCACAGCGCTGTGGAGGTAGCTCTGGCTAGTTCACACAGCATTTCAGTATGGGAGAAAAGAGTGCTCTGGTTTATTGGCATTTCTTTTAATCAATTACAGTATTCACGGGTGGCGCTATGCTTCAGGCGGAGCCAAGGTGCCGCTGCCAAAAAGCCTTGGGAAGGAACTTGTTTTGGTGGAACGTGTACGTTCAGAGGTTGTTTTAGTCGCGCAACAGAAAACGCATGCGTGCGTGCGTTACAGGGGTGTAAGTGAGTAGTAGTAGTGTGTAAGTACAATACTGTGTTCAAGGACTTATGTACAGTGTGTGTGTGTGTGTGTGTGTGTCTGTGTGTGTGTACATACTGTACAGTACCCGCTCCCTTTGCTCATCTGTCATCTACACAAGCTCTTTGTAATTCTAACAGCTCGTTATTTGTATGCTGATTATGGTGGGAAACGTTTGCTGTTTATACCCTTAGTAAGTGAAGAGAACCTCTGTGACCCTTGATATTCAGTTGAATGTAAACACACACATGCAGACATGACTGCTTGGTGTCCTAACGGTAATTATCTAAATGGAGAGAAGAAGTGGTTAGCTCAGATTGGACAGGTAGTCTAACTACTAGTCTGGACTTATCCCCCTGGATTTCCCCTTTTAACTGGTCTGTACCTATACCTGTGTTTACTAAGAACAGTTCAGGGGTAGTGACGGGGGGAAGGAGGGAGGGCAGTGGAAAAAGTGTACCAAGTTACATCCCCCAACATGTGATTTTTTGAAGCAAGGGAGAAGAGTAGATGAAACCCTGAATAATAACAATTGCAACAATTTCAAGACATACAATGATCACAGACGGACAGAAGAGGCAGTTATTGATATTTAAATATTTAAATTGATATTTAAAAATTATTGTTTGTCAGTACAGATACTTGTTATCTATTTAGTTTTCCTGTGTGCAAGTGAATGGCTGTTTTTTTAATTTTTTTTAAAGAAAAAACACAAGTGTTTGAATTGTGTTATTTGCTGTCATCTTGATTATTTCTATACTTGAATGAGTGTTTTTAATGAAGCGCTCAGCATTTAATGATATCCCCTCCCTTTCTATTTTGATCAAGGATCGGCTGTAGACTGTTTACAGAATATATTTAACTTTTTAGGGTTTTTGTTGTTATTGACAAGTTAGACTGAACTCTTTTCAGTGCCCTTCCCCAGAAAGGGAACACAGTAGTGTGACAAATAACACAACAGGAAGACGCATCTTTCACACAACACCAAGAAAGATGATAGTCATCAGCTGTTGTTATGTTCAGCTCCAGATGTTATCCATCCAAATTAACCATCACATGGGGATGCTGGGCAAATGTCAGACACATGCTTCAAAGTTCATCACAACGGTCTATATTATGACAGGAGGTCGTCATTTAAATGTGCATGTACACACACACATTACCCTGTGTGCAAAGACCTCAAACTACATCCGCCATACACAGTCTTTTATAGATGCTGTGAAGATGCATTAGCTGGATTTCCCTTACTGGCAGCCCTTTGAAAAATTAGCCTTTTGTCAGTTGAAACTAAAGGTCCATCAAGTGACCTTTTCAAACATCTGGCCTCAGTCAAAATGGAAGTATGCAGCTTCATAGTTCAATACTGACGAGCAGTCAACGATGCTAACTTATTCATCACCTCCATCTTTACAGCCCTGACTGTATACAGAGAGAGGCATTTGAAGCCAATCTGTCGAACTCTATCATCTTTGCACAACATTTTTCACCTTCTCCAAAAGAACATGAGAGGCGTCAGACCCCTTCCCACACATTCCATCTCTTTTTATAATCCCTTTTTTTCCCCATGTGCTCTCTTCTTCTCACTGTCCCTATCTGTCTTATTCCTCTCCTGTACTTGTGAACCTCTGAACTTTTTCCCTTTTAATCCTATTTCCTAAAATGGCCCTCAGTCTCAAGACGGCTCGTCCGGGCCGTTCGGTTTAGAGCCAAGTGTAGACAGGCAGAGAGAGAGGAGAGCAGTAGGAAGAAATCACCAACCGACAAAGAAAGTGAGATAGGTAAGTGTAAAAAGGGATGGATTAAAGTGGTGACATTATCATCTCTAAACCAAATTACAACACATTCTCTCTACCATTGCGTAAAATACAGACACTTAGTCAGGTGCCTGTTATTGTTCTATAAAAAGTCTAATTTAGTGTCAGATCTAAACCAGTTTATCTAAGGGTGCTTTTTATATTTTTTGTATTTGACCCTGATAGCTGTAGCCATAGCCGGCTCATAGTCACGTTTTGGCGTGCTGAATAACTGCTGCTTTTAGCTGGCATCCTGGAGCTCTGTGGTGGTTAAATACAACCAGCAACTGCTGCTCGATTTTATCGTTCCATGGCACTATAGACTGTTTACTTGACACCGCTTTACTTAGATTAAAACACTTCCATTTTTAGTATATAAAATGGTCTATTGGTGAAGTAGCAGTGATCACTTTGAGGGGGGGGGGGATACATTTTGTCTCCACTTGGGATAAAAATAATTCAGTCCATAGCCAAGTAGATTTAGTTGCCTAGGTGGGAGACGACAACGGGATCATGTGAATCTTTTTTGTGATGCTCAATTAGCACCGGCAAACTTTCTCTTCTGTGGTTTCGGAAAAAGGAATGGTTGTGGAATTATTGTGTGTGTGCGTGTGTGTGTGTGTGTGTGTGCCTCTTCAGAAGTGCATGCATTAACACATTCATTTTCTTATCTGATGCAGGACTTGTTTCTCTGCAATGGTGCAGAAGGTGAGACAGCAAGATAAACAGACACAGAGACAGGTGAAGAGCAAGAAGGGCATAGACAGATGTGAGGGGGAGAGAGAGAGCGAGACCTAGAGAGACTACTTACACTGCATCAGGCTCAAGGGAAATCTAACCAGGCAATATCCAAACCAAGACACTCTGCTCCTGCCACCTTAGCCCCACACAATTACAATACTATCTGACAAAGATATTGAGCGCAGATCCCTTGCTATTTCTGTGGATGTGTGCACCCGGCTAGAGCCTGATTTTATATAAAAGTACCAAAACTGGCATTAACTGTGACTTATTGAAAAGAGAGGCAATAGAGCCAGGCATAGCGGGCAAACACAGTAAGAATATGTTGACTCTCCCAAGTCTAAAAGAGACAACATAGTGCGTGACTGAAGCTCTCATCCTCTTTTTTTTTTTTAAGTTGACCTTTACCTTACCACACCACCTCTAGAAAGGCTCATTGCTGACCTTATACTGGGTGGAGTCTGAGAATAGAAAAGAATCACTTTTATGAATAAAGTCTGGATGAGAAGAGACAGAAAAGACGGTGACAAATTGCTATCTTGTCTTTAATAACAACAAAAGTCCAGGCCAAGTTCAGGTTAACCTTTTTAAAGTCTGATGCCCTAAATGTTTAATTTATACAAGAGTTATTTTTTGTTGAAAGCGATATACTGTATGTTTTCTTCTTTAAACAAGATGCAGTTAAATGTTCCAGGAAAAACCTATAAATGGATATTAAGCGAAAATTGTTGTTTCTTTGTCCAAATACATAACCTACAGGACCCTGTCTTGCACCTGGCGCAGGACAGCACAAAGTCAAAGTCCGACGCAAGTGTCTTTGCTAGTGTAAGACCAACGCATTTTTTTTCCATCCAGCGCTCAAGTGGTGTGAATAGCAAATGCACCTGCACCCATCTGTGCGCCCACGTGCGTGCTGGTCTTATAGGGAGTTGTGTTCAGGTGCATTCTTGGCGTATTGCTGTCTTGAGGATGCGGACAGTGATTGCGCCATTGACCAACAAAAACCTGATCTAAAGTCAATAATGCAGCATGTCATTGTTTTTTAGGCTCGTGCACTCCGCATGCACATTATGCATGTTACACACACACACAGGGACGAGAGGCAGCACACAAACATGCAGAAGATTAAAGATAAAAATATTACAATGTGAAATCCTATTATGATATGATCTGCTTGCACGCTTTCACTTCCAATCCGTTTCTTCTTCTAAAGTCTTCTGCTTAGCAAATCCACCATCATAATAGCAATGTGCCAAGGTATAAACACGTCTGGCTTTTAAAGGGAATGGTAATGACAATCTGATTGGTTTATTGCATGTTACGCCCAAAACACACCTATGAATTAATGAAGATACCAAGTTTAACCCTTTAGAACCATGCGCCTGGTGGACAGAACCATTCTTCCGTCTTTTAAACTAGCAAAAGTGGATTTGTACACGCCCAGGCGCTTCACGACGGCCACTTACATTGTTAAAATAGGGCCCTCATAGTTTTGTATCAACACTTTTGTGTTGTGATTATCATAGTGTTGATTTTTTGCTGTTTTTAATGACATCAAAAACTACGTTCGGGTTTTTTAGTAAAATTAAAACTAACTTTACTCTTATACTGTTTAAATTTTTAAAACTTCTATATTCAGAAAATGTTCATGATAAAACCAATGACAATGTAAAGAAGCTATTAAAAGAGGAATTAAAAATCTTTTCTTTTTTTAAACCATAATCTATTGTTTTGTAGTATTGTTTTGAATTTTAATTGAAGCTGATGGGCTTAAAGATGCAATGTTGTTGTACTACTAGCAGTCAAAACAGCTCTATGGAGCTAAAATCATTTCCACTGAAATTTTGTGCTGTTGGATAAAGGAGGTTCAATTGCAAAAATGTTGTATGTTATATTAGTTGCAAGATTACCATGAAGTTTTTCTCTTGCCGAACAAGTTTCTGTGGGGGATTTCACAAACTCTTTTGGGAAATACCGAGTCTTACAAGTAATTTTGTGCACCTTAAGGGTTTCACCAGAACACCGATAGACAAAGGTAGTGGAGAAGATGAATCGGGCTCATGAAGCACAGGGGAGAATACCTGCTGAATTAAGGCGGTGTCAGCATTCTTGTTGGCAGAGAGTACGAATAAAATGCTCAATACGGGGAGTTCAGTCTTTTTGAAATATCATGCCATTCATCTGGAACGCTTGTTCTCGTCTCTTATTGTGCAGTCTGTGTAAGGAATTACCTTTTCTTTACTTCTTCTTGGAGAGCAAGGAGAGAGATAGGTTTTTTTTGGCTGTGTTTTTCAATACAAACTAAATAGTCAGAAAAAAAATGTATTATTCTTTTTTTTCTATTTAGTTTGTAAAAAAAAAAATGTATTATACATTTTTCTGACCATTTAGTTTGTTGGACCTTTTCAATTAAACCTTTCCAAATATATCTTTCTTTGTAGCCGACCTTACACTTTGAAAATAATCTTTACTGCCTGGGAGTCCTATTAGTTACCACACTATTTGGACATTGCTGTCATTTTAATGAAAGTCCACAGCCTGTGATAGATTAAAAAGTCTTACTATTGTCTCATATTCTCCCGAGGGCATCTTGAGGATGTGTACTCTACTCTCTTCCTTACTTCACTTTTCCCCGGTCATAGCAATCAAGCACCAGCGGCCATCAGCAGAGTGAATCTTTTTTTGTCTTCTCATAAGTTTATTCTTCTCTCTCTGTCTCCAAATGAGACTCAAGAACAGTAAATGATCAAAAGAAAATGTTGATGGGGGAAATGGTGTAAACTCTTTATACTAATAACCAATATTTGTGTATCTTTAACATCTCTTTGCTTTTCCTTACTCTCCTCTTGTAGCTTTCATGAAATGCTCTTCCAACTCTCTTTAGTACACTGTTGCTAAGCCTGTCAAGCTTTCCATTCTCACAAAGCATATATTTACTCTACAATGATACTTTACCACCAGAAATTGTTAGTTTAAACAACAGGTGCTTGATTTCAGTCAAGGTTACCAAAACGATCGCTAATTTGTGAGAGTTTTATGTTAATTTGAGATCTGGATTAGCTTTTCAAAGACGTTGCTTTATCTTCCAGGACTCGATATTAAACAATAAAAACTTTTTATTGACGTAAATATAACGTTTTTTTTTTTTATATATATACAAATCAGTGTATCAGTGAAACAAAAATAAGGTTGAACAAACCAGACAGCATCGGACAATGAATAGCTGCCAGTGTACTTCAGGACATTTTTGATAATAATGGAAGGGGCAGCTAATCCCATTTGTTACAGCAGAAAGCAGTCCACTGGGTCAAATCATATATCAGTGGCAACAAAAGGACAGAATGCCCACGCTGAAAATACATAGTAATGCCAGATGTCCAGTTGCCCTGAGAAGTTTAAATAATGTTTTGATATTTTATTTATGAAATGTTCTTTCTAATCCAAAGGGAGTGGAGGGTGCGGGGTCTCATAGAGGATATCAGCTAAGAGGAATTCACTGTTGTACTCAAGTACACTTCAGCAGAGTGAATGCTTGCAAACATGGAGCTTGAACCTTGGTCCTTCATTGAAGAGCTGTACACACACTCGCTGTGCCACCTTCCTCCCAACATGCACACTGTGGATGTGAAAGTGACTTTGACATCTCTATTGTCTTCTCCTTCTTTCTTAATTCTATCCACCTGTGATTATAAATGGAAGACACCTATTACATTATTAACTATTAAAACATTAGCATTGTTCAAATATCTTATTCTTGTGGAAATATTTTATTTACAGCCAGGACACATTAAAAATGATTTAATTTGTAATATAAAATCAAAAATAAAGAAATGACTTAAGATTTGTAATTGCTGTTAGTCTGCCTTACTTTTAACAGTGCAATCAAATTTGAGTTGAGCTTCATATTAACATGGATATTATAATTATAATTTACAGTACTTACATCATAACAGTGTTAAAAAGACTAAGATTCACTCCTACACTGAAAAAGTGAACAGACTGTCACACAATAAAAATGATATAGGATTTTAGGGTGATGGCATCAGCAGCAGCGCTGGAACTTCATGTTCTCTTAGAGTTAATATTCTCTTTATGAGCCTTATGACTCTACTCCAGGTCTTGGGTCAACTATTTTCTCACTGGATGAATTCATAATGCAAAGGTACTGCCTGATCAGTAAATGGATTTTGCAAATGTAAGACTAATATAGGATTTAGGGAAAGGATTTTTTATAATTTAAGCATCAATGATTTACTAATGTACATGCAGTGGCAATGTGCTTCATTTTAATATATCTTGGTTTTAGTCTCCAGATATGTATGTATGCAGATTAGGTGCTGTATAAATTAAGTGTGTGTGTGTGTGTGTGTGTGTGTGTGTGTGTGTGTGTGTGTGTGTGTGTGTGTGTGTGTGTGTGTGTGTGTGTGTGTGTGTGTGTGTGTGTGACTAATTGATGAACACTGTGAAAATGTATAGGAGGGGGAACCACCAAGGAGCATTTGAGCAAGGGTGGAGGTAATAGTCAGATCCTTCATATTGCTCATATTACGCTTTTTGGCTTTTCCCTTTACTTTATGGTGGTCTATATCTTTTTTGTGCAGGTTATAGGTTTACATGCCCAAAGTCTACCCCAAAGGCACTTACCATCTCCAACAGAAAATACTGTTTACAAACTGCTCCAAACAGCTCTATTGTAGCCCAGCCTTTACTTTTGTGACAAACATGCGTAACTTTGTAACACGTTATAATGTTTGGCTAGCTGCTGGTGTGGAACACCCTCATACTCCAATTCTGACTGGGTAGTAGTCCTTACCTAGCTACTGCGCATATGCGACTCCCAACAAAGATGGAACAGAAGTGTGATGCCTCACTATGTAGCTAAAACAGAGAGCTGAAAGGGTGAAAAGCGGAGCTGCACCAATGTGCAGTACAACAAAAATATGGTGTTTTTATATATTTTTTTATTAAACCATGTAACCTTATTCAGGTACAACCTCTAAATACATTATGAACCTGAAAATGAGCATAATATGAGCACTTTAAGTAAATGTAGTAATACCAGTCAATGAGTAATACCACAAAGTATGAATGAAGTATAGGTCCTGCATTCAGAAATGTGCCCTTCAAAAAAGTTTAAAGTATGTGCCTATATCCAGATATTTATTTTCATTTTTGGAGTATTATTAATAACGTATTTAAGCAGCATGTTGATCTTGTAGCTGGTGGAGGTGAAACTCATTTTAACTGCTTGATTATTTCTTCTTCTGGACCGCGTTGACTACTTCAAATTAAAGACAAGCGGTCACATGCCTGATGTTGTTATTTGTCTTGAGAAGAAGTGACCACTTCCGACTGAATTGTAGTAGCCTTCTTGAGTAAAATGTTGTGCTTAAGAGTAATTTAAATACTGTCCACCACTGCAGTTGAGTGACAGTGTGGTTTCGCATTATGTCACACACTCAGTTACATAGGTTAGCCTGACCACACCTCCACTGATGCACCATCATCTTCACTCCTCCCATCCACCCCCACCTTCCTAACCCCATCAGAGAGCAAGGACAGTCTCGGGTGAGCAGATCAATGGAGGGCTTTATATCTGGAGGCACACCTTCCTCTTGCCTCAAAGAAACTCACGGGGAACAGGAGGGAGCTCAGGGTACGTTAAAGTGAAAGTCCTGTTAACCCCTATTACCCTCTGCAGCACTGTAGTGGAGGATTAGCAGAATACAAATAGCCCCTCTTGCTCCCACTGTCCTCGACACTTAACTCCCACACCATCCTCTGGAAGAGTTGTCGATGGCGAAAAAAGATTGGGTTCCTAAGCAGGTGTTTACTGCATGCTTAATAGTGCCCTGCCGCTCATTATGCAAGCCTTGATGTTGGGAATACATTAGTGAAGCATGTGAATTTTTAAATCTGGGGGAGGGTGATGAAGCACCCTATATGGAAATGTTACTATGCCATGGTACCATGTGCCCTTGGCTTGCAGAAGCTCAGATCATGGTGTTGAACAAGGGAAATGCCAGAGGGTTTGGAGGTTAATTAAAAATCCCATGCTTCTTTGTATTGCATTTGGCAGTGTGAAATCAAAAGGCATTACAAATCAACAGGAGCTGATCTGCTATCAGCCAAAAAATGCCCAACATGGTATCTTCAGACTGCTTGTTTAGTTCGACCAACAATTCATAATCCAAAAATATTCAATTTACAATCATAAAAATGAGAGAAAAGCAGCACATCATCACATTTGACCAAGCGTTAACCAGAGAATGGTTGGCATGTTTGCTTAATATATGACTTAAATAATTAGTTACATATCATAATTGTTGCTAAGTAAGGTTCTTCTCTCTATCAATGTGACCAAATTCTATCAAGATCTCAAAAATAATTTTAGTTAAGGACCCTGTTGCCACATTACAGCACCTGATTATTTTTGCTGCATAGCTGAAAACTACAGGCATGTTGAGGGCAGAGAAGTCATTGTAAGAATCTGATTAAGAAATATTTTTTTTATTGTCGTTAGGTGAAAAAATACTCCACCAATGTATGAAGTAGAAGTCCTGCCTTCACAGGAACTTGCGGATCTGTTTTAAGCTTCTTCCTGAGAGTAGACAGGTTTATTTATACAGCCATTTATAATTTGTATGAAATCACCATGCTTTCAGCCTTAAACAATGATTAGCTCTTAACCTTCAGCCTTAACCCGGTTTGAACACGGAGGTAGAGTGAAAACCACAAAGAGGGTAACTATTAATTTTCTGTCCACACACTCACCCTGTGCTCCTTTTCTCTTCATCTCTACTGTCCTCGACATGTCTCTCCTTGTCTTCTCCCAAACGTTTTTTTTTTCTCTCTCCTTCATTCCTGCTCTTTCTTCCAGTCTCATCACTCACTCTGCTTCCATTGATCCTCCCATTTTCAATCGTCTTCTCCTCTCACACCCTCTGTCTTTTTCTCTCCTTTGCAGTAGCTCGGGACAACATATAAAGCAGACCAATATGAGATTTCTTGGTTGATTGAGAGCCACAGCTGCCTCTCTTGTCTTTGTGTGTGTGTGTGTGTGTGTGTGTGTGTGTGTGTGTGTGTGTGTGTGTGTGTGTGTGTGTGTGTGTGTGTGTGTGTGCGCGCACTGTTATATGTGATTGTATTTGTTTGGGAGAGAGTGTTTTAATAATTGTGCATGTGTGCGTCTCTTTCTTTTGTGTGTGTTTGTCACAGTGCAGCTCTGCAGGCCAGTGGCTGTCATTCTAATTCCTTTTCTATGGGAGACAGAGATGCTGGAGATAACAGTGTTGTGTGAGCTACTGTACTGCCTGCGCTTGTGTTTCAGTGGAGCTTCAATTAAAGTGAACGGGCTTCTGGGAGAGGAGTGGTGGCTGTCCTCCATTCTGCAGACACACACTCTATTCACTGTGACTGATCGAATGGTTCTACGCCATACAACACCGCTTGACAGCACACAGCCTGATAAATAATAGTGAAGGATGCAGACACACACATACACACACGCCTGCAAATAGATGCACACACACAAACACTGACTCACATGCACACATTTCTGAATCCATTCTGATTGCAATTGTGTTCTGGAAGAAGTTCTGCATGATTACTGGGACTCTAGAAATACCTATCCACTGTACGCTCCTGCTGAAAATTACATTTCATTGAAAATGGCCACCCCAAGATGCGCATGGCCGCACTTTCGGAACCGAAATTACTAAACTTTGTCAATGTTTGCTTCACTGCAACCATATTGTTGTCACCTCAAGTCAAATGTGTGCATATATCTTTATGGTTATTAATCATAGTGGCATCTCATTTTTGCTGGCGAATTCCTCAGAGTGTACAGAATGTCGCTGTCGTGCAACTTCAGCTCACCTCCTCCTGGGGAATAAATGTACTTAGGCTGAGAGCTTGTATGACTCTTGCATGGCAGCAGCACTGAGTCTATTTCCCTCCTGGGGTCATAAACTACAGTAAATCTAAATGTTTACAGCCGTATACCAAGACACAAGTGGAATAAGGCTCAGTAGGCTGCAAAAGAGGATTTTATTGAAAGGGTAAGAGATCATCAGCTGTTGTTAGGGTTTATCAAAGTAATAACATTTAAATACATATTTCTCTGACTGTGCTTGTATTGACGAGCAACACAGCAGAGATATGCTAAATGATTTTTTCACAATTATAATAAATGTTAACATAAATAAGCAAAGGCACACATACAAGAACGCAAAGGCACACATCTCCTATAATATTAAAATGGATTTAGGAGCGGCCTCTAGCTCACCATGTTGAGTCCTGCAGTGGCCCAGGTTCAAATCCAACCTGCGGTCCTTTGATGCGTGTCATCCCCCTTTCTCTCCCCCTTTCATGCCTATCCAATATCACTTTAATAAAGAGAAAAGCCCCAAAAAAAAAAATCTTTAAAAAAAATGTGGATTTAATCAAATTTTTTTTATAATAATGGATCAAATGACTCATAGTGATGAACACACAAAAAATCCACATCCACCTACGCAGGGGCCCACACCTGAATTGAGTTTCATAGAATCTTTCAGCTCATTTGATTTTCGAGTTCCCAACTTTAATGTTTTTTTTATTTTTCCAGCCAAAGCAGGCAGCTGTTGACAGTGAAAAAACTCTAAAAAAAAACAACTGTACAATACCTGCTCTGCACCAAACAGCATACCGAAACATTTAGCAACTAGCTGGTGAATATAGTGGAACGTTTAGCAGCCAGATATTTCACTCAGAAGTTATTGAAGACTGGAAACAGAGCTAAAAGAAGAGTGAATATTGGACTTACATTCTTCAGGTGTTCTGAAACACGACTCCATGTTAATATTGCTCCATATCTCTGCACTTGGATGTGTTAATAGAGAGCTGTTTGCTTACATCAACTTGTGATGAGGTGATAATATGTCAATGTTGTGTTCACAACAATTGCAGAGTAAAGTGCTTTACACAACAAAAATGAAGATAAATGGAGAGAAAACAGAATGTTTTTTTAAAAGAAGTTTGGAAAATGCCACTGGTTACTTTGAGTAGCTTTGTATAGCTTTTGAAAAAGCTCCAGAACAGACTTTGAGGTGAGATAGTTCTGTTGAATGCCCAAAGTCAAAAATTAACTTGAGGAAAGTGGGTTGCACAAGGCACATTTAATATGACATCACGACTTTGCGTGAACACATGCCGACTTGCCGTGTTATCGAGAGGAGAAAGTGACGGTGCAGTTTAGGAAACGTGAGATGCGTTTACAAAAAGAAAAGTAGAAAAGGAAAAGTAGAATGGGGTTGACTTTAGGCCTCCTGGGTGAAAGTCCTGTGTTTCACCCATACACCACCCTGACCAACCTCCCTACATGGATTTTCGCCCCTTTCATACTACCAACTATGGCATAAATTCACACGCTATCGCAAGGTAATATAAGTAAATTAAGGCCAAACAGCATTGATAAACACGCTAAAAAGCGAGTATGCGTCTTGACAATACAACAAAAATGGCATTTGAATTGGCGTGCCATACATACGCAATTTCATGAGATCAGTCCGGCACATTAATCACTTCAAATGCATAGACTACTCTGCAATATGCATTTAGTGAACTGGCACAATTTGCTACCAGTTATACAGTACATACACTTGGATTGCAGTTAAACACTGCAAGTAAACACTGACAGTACAGGAGTAGAGTGGAACATTGCACTTGTCAGTGCTGAGAGGGATGAAGAGCAAGACAAAAATGCAAAGCGTTGTTAAATCAACTGCAGTTTAATGGCCTCATACGTTGCAACTAAGTGGAAAACATTTTACAGCACTTGCTTGATGTGTGTGGCAGTGCTGTTGTAGTGCCTCTCGGGTGATCTACAGCTGAACATGCACTAATCCGCAGTTTGTCTGGTCTCGTTTTCCACACGCTGCACTGAGAAGAAGTTGCTAACTTGCTTTTTCCTCTGTTGTCTCTTTGCTGAACTGTGATATGTGACTTGTTCACACATGGTAATGTGCTGTAAAGAAGGGATTCGTCAGTATCACATGAAAAGACAGTTTACTCAAGTCAGCCCTCTTTAATCTCGACATGTAACTTACAGCACTAATTTCCAACCTTTTTTTTTCCTGTGAGTGCAGCGTCGTTTTTATGAGGTAACACCTCTCAGTTGCTTTCAAATTGCCTGAAGTGGATGCTTCGTTAATTGTGGGTTTGTGCAGCATGCACATGATTTGCGTGTGTGCTTTTTTTTTGGTGCAGACAGTTTATAACATGTACATACAAATCTGGACATAATCTTAAACGTGATTACAAATCATTCTGCTACGGTGTAGTGAGAAGTGTGCCGTAAATGATCCTGAAACGGTCACCAAGTCTTCTACACCTTGATTAAGATCTTTAGGCTGTGACAGTAATTACCTGCCAGGTACTCGTCTTAACCACAATGCAAGACCCCCGGGGACGAAAAGGGGAAAGCTTGAGGAGGAAACGAGGCAACAGAGAGAGGAGTGAAAGGTAGTATGATGAAGACATAGCAGTTGGAGTGTTAGTAAAAACAGGAGATGAGGCGAATTGGAAGAACTTTCTTTTGTTGGTGAGAAAAATGATGTATTCTAAACTGAATTAGAGGGATTTTTCAGAAGTAATGGAGGATTTAGAGGGAAGATGCCAACTGATGACATTGAACAATGTAGTTATAAGCCAAACTAAGTTTAGAGGGTTAGAATTTCCTCTGACAAGTGCATTTTTCCAATTTAGAGTTAGGACTTTTATCTCCTACAGCAGGGACACTCATCTGTGGCAGGGGAAACCCCTAAAATGTCTCAAAAGAAAATGAAACGTTTCCAAACCTTCACTGGGGATGGCTCCTTGCAAATGCAAACTATTCCTCTTCTATGCTATTCTTCTTCACACACACACTATACGTGTACATTGGCTTACAAAACCTGGACAACATATATGCATATGCCCTGAGAGTAAAGACAAAATGTCTATCAGGCCAGAAAACATCTTGAACAATAAAATGCAAGGCAGTTTAATTTGTATAGCACATCTAAGCAACAGGGCCAGTCAAAGTGCTTTACATAAAAACAATTCAAAAAAATAAGTGCAGTATAAGAAATTAAATATTAAACAAATCAACAACCATTTAAAGAAAGGCAACATCAAAAAGAATGGTCCGGTTCAGCTTGCTTGATTTAAAAGAACAGAGTAGCAGCGGACCTGCAGTTTTCTGGGAGTTTGTTCCAGATACGTGGAGTATAAAAACTGAACGCTGCTTCCCCTTGTTTAGTTCTGACTCGGGGGACAGAAAGCAGACCTGTCCCAGATGACCTGAGAGGGCTGGGTGGTAGAGGATCAGAAATGTATTTTGGCCATCATTTAGTCGTTTAGTGATTTAAAAACTAGCAAAGGTATTTTGAAATCAATTCTTAAAGGCACAGAAAGCCAATGTAAAGACTTCCGAACTGTATTGATGTGATCCAGTCTCTTGGTCTTAGCGCGAACTTGAGTAGCAGCATTCTGAATCGGCTGCAACTGTCGGAGTGATTTTTTTAGGTAGACCTGCAAAGACACCATTACAGTAGTCAAGTCTACTGAAGATAAAAGCATGGACTAGTTTTTCCAAATCCTGTTGACACATACAGTAAGTCCTTTACCCCTTGATATATTGTTAAGATGATAATAGGCTGACTTTTTAATTGTCTTAATGTGGCTGTTAAAATTCAAGTAAAAGTCCAAGTCTACATCAAGATTTCTGGCTTTGCCTGTTGTTTTTAACATTATCGTTTAAAGCTGAGCACTCACTTTTAATCGTTCCTCTTTTGCTTCCAAAACAACCACCTCAGTTTTTTCTTCATTCAATTTAAGAAAGCTCTGGCACATCCAGTTGTTAATATGTTCAACGCACTTAGTCAGTTTTTGTATTAGTCCATATACTATGGACTAAGACTGAAATGTTGCCACTATCTGTGTTAAGGTGGATGTCATTAAAGACTTTGACAAGAGCCGTCTCAGTGCTGTGGTGATTCCGACCACACATCACACATCAAGATCAAGAAATGGTGACAAGAAATGGTTGAGTTGTTGAAAAAATGCTTTTTCAGTGATTTTACTTTTACAGAAGGCCTAAAGTTGCTCATTAGTAACAAGTTTAGATTGTACTTCTTTAAGAGTGGCTTGATTACTGCAGTTTTCAGGGCCTGTAGGAAGATAACTGAAAGAACAGACTTGTTCACAATCTGTAGAAGATCAGAAGCCAAACAATTCAAAAATAGTTTTGAAAACACCAGTTGGTAGAATATCAAGAAAAGAGGAGGTTTTCAGATGTTGTACAAGGTTCCCCAGGTTTTTTTGGTTGATCGTATGAAATTGTGTCATTCAAATTAGTTTGGCCTGAACACTGTGACAACACATATCCTATGGAGGCACTGACTGTTTGTCTAATCTTCTGAAGTCTGTCTTTGAAGAAAGAAGCAAATCATTGCAGGCCTTGGAAGGTAAAAGTTCAGATGCTACTGGTAATGGAGGGTTTGTTAACCCATTTGCAGTAGCAAACAAAGCACGTGAATTATTATTGTATCTGGCAATAATGTCAGAGAAGAGGGACGCCCTTGCATTCCTCAGTTGCAAATTATAAATGCAAAGTCTCTCTTTATAGGTGTTATAATTGACCTGGGATTAGTTTTTCGCCACCTTTGTTCAGCTTTTTGACACTCTTTTTTTATGTTCTCATCGGTATGACATATTTTCCATGGATATCTTTTCTTACCAGAGACAGCTTTGACCTTAGTGGGAGCAATGGCTTCAATAACATTTGTAATTTTACAGTTAATTATCTACAAGCCCAGTGACTGAGACCCCAGAGAGGGCGGGTGTGGAGGAGAAAAGCTGAATGAATGATTCACTGGTGTTTTCAGTGATATACCGTTTTCTGATTACCTTTGTTTGGACACTTTTGTGCACAGAGATGGTGACGTTAAAGAAACAAAAAGGAAGTATCTAAATGCAGATTTTGGGATTGATCACTATTGCGAACAAATGAGGCATCTGAGCATTAGGACCAACCCTAACTGTAAGCTGTGTTACTTTTTAAAGATCAGTTGCTCTTTAACAACTGTAAAATTGTCAAAATGAGTAACTTGTGTGAGAAGATTGCCACAGAGTAAGCTGTAAAAACACCATATACTGTATGTCCTGTTGTGTTTAACCGGGCGTTCGTGATCTGATACACCAACCAAATGTCTCTTCCGAGGAATAACAATGGATCATCACATATGCTCCTGTCTTCTATCTATATCTCCTCTTCTTCATGTTTTGCCAGGCATTGTAACCCCCAATTTCCACCGGATGCGTAACCGCTGCATATCGGCTCTGTGCTCCACCATCCGTCTACACCCACCAGGTCCGGATTTGTTGCAGAACGACTCTTGACTGACAGCTGAAGTCTCGAGGACCCACGAGATCTCGCAAATTCATGTAGAATAGAACCACAAAAACAACATCATAAGGAAGAGAAAGGAAACAACTCTGTGCTGTGTTTTCAAGGTAGTAGAGTAGTGCAAGGAAATATGATCCGCGTTGAGCACAGTCTCTTTTATTTTGAAAATTAACCAGGTGTTTTAGTTTGTTTCTGTGCTCGAGTTCCTGTCCCGCCCGTCTGCCGTGTGTTGAATTGCTGCGGAGCTCTCCAGCATCCGGCAGAAATAGAAGCTCTGCGTATCTGCTCCGGAGGGCTGCAGATCGCGGGAGCTGGAACAGATTTGGGACACAGCCGTTCTGCAGTCTGTGGAAATACACACATTGACTTGAATGGAAATGACTCTGCCGCCATTACGCCAACGGTGGAAATTGGAGGTAACCCCCGTCTTTTCTCCTCCTATGAATTAAGACCAACGTTCAGCCATCAATCACACAAGTTTAGTCTTAAACAGAACAAGGAGATAAAAAGACAAGGGCTGTAAAGCTTATGTGTCCATCAACTCCCACTAACTGACTAACAGGCTGATTCACAGTTATCTTGCCAGTCTTGTGCTGTGTGGGATATTATTGGGTTTGATTTCTGCAGCCATTCTGGTTTATTTGGTTGTCAGAGTGAGGTGCGAAGGTGGTATGCACGCTACCTGCTTGCCTTGTGACCACTGATCCATGAAGACAAACTCATTTTCTCCCCCGTTGGTAATGAAGAACCAAATCCTTCTGTTTAATGGCAGTGGGTTTATCACACAATTGTTTTTACTTCTGCCTGCGCCAAGAGCAGGCCAAGTGGATTTTATTTAAGTGCTTTGTGCTCTCTCACTGAGACAGATGATTCATTTAAAGAGTCATTCAAGCATATGTTGTTAGCTTGCTGCCTTTCATACACCACCTCATGGCTCTCGTTTGCACACACATGCACAAACATTCAAACTCACACACATGCACATGGATAGTTGCAGGGATGTACTATATGCATAGGCTGCTACCACTGCCTACTTCAACTTTTCTGTTTCTTGTAATTACCCATGCAAATTACAAGGAGTGATTGCATAATGCCACAACATTAAAGCATCTTGTAACATTCAAATTAGATTTGTTTGCTTGTGCTTTCATAATTATCAATTCCTCAACCCACAAATACAAATTCTTAAGGTTATTTATTGTTTATTTGTGTTTGAAATAAGTTTAAGATATTTTGATTTCCAAACCCCTTTTGCACCTAGTTCAATCTTAACATAATTCCAATGTCCAAATTCCAATTCCAAAATCATAAATGAAAGCTGCACCAATTGATTTTTATTAGAAATGAGTCAAATGACGATTTAATTCGTGGTGACCGACAAACAGAGAACAGAGAACTGATCGCTTTTCCCTTTAGCTTGACAGAGCGTTCTAGCGTTGTTTACTTCATTGTTATTGCTTTACAACCCACAACTTAGATTTTTTGCTTAAGTCTCTCAGCCTTGTTCCAGTAGTAGCATGCATTGTTTGCTACCAGTTCAACACCAAAGAGCACATACGCGAAGTTGGTGACTAGCTGATGAACATTGGGAAGCATTTAGCATCTTTCTCAGGAGTTAATGGGGACCAAAACGGTGCTAAAAGGGGAGTGAATGTTGGACTTACATTCATCAAGTGGCCAAAAAAATGGCAGGAGGCAACACTTGGTTGGTTATCATATGTCAATATTATGTTCATTGCTTGTTCCACTGCCCCAAAGTTGCAAAACAAAAATTGGTAATGGTTTAAATTGCATAGGAATAAAATAGAATAACCAATTCTTTAATTTTTTTTCTTTTTGCACACTTATGCTCCTGGTCGCTGTAATTTAGTTCTCCTCAGTTTAGGAATTAAGCATCCTCATGTTTTCTAAAATCACCTGATTTCTTGTTGAGAGAGCGATTATCATACAGTGGGTGCTTGAATAAAAAATGGATTTGAATTTCTGTCAGCACTTCAGTTAGCTTTCCCCAGACTCGCCCTTACACTTGAAGAAGCAGAGAGCCAGGCTTGTTAAAAAAAAAGGATATATAATAGCCCTTCATTCGTGTAACTGAGTTTCATCCAATTCAACTGATATAGCTTACTCTCCTGCAAACCCGGGTCAAATAGCACTTGTAAATTATTCAGTGTTTATTTGAACCTACATAGAGTGGTTGGGTGTTACCGCAACAAGACAAACAGACAGACTCTCTTTACTTCTTTCTTCTGTTTGTTGTTTAATTTTACCCTAACAATCTGGCACACATTACAGTACCTAAACTCATTTTCAAATGCTAGACTGCTCTCTTCTTGTATTTCTTTTTATGAGGCATCATCCTTTACTACTTTGTTCCATCCAAACTTTCTTTTATATTCCCACCATCCCCATGTCACTTGGTCCTTCTTTCCTACTTTTCTTCCATCTGTGGCACTGTTACTTTGTCCTGAAGTTGTTTTTATCTCCAAAGCCCCCTCTTTTTTTATTCGTTCTCCTCTTTCTACTTGGCAAACAGTTAGTACATTATTTGTGCTCATAGCAGGTATTCCTGTATGCCGGAAGGGCTTGTACATGACATGTTACTACAATTACATTCACAGCAAAGCAAGGAAAACTACTTGGGGTAACGTTGGATATCTTGCATCTTATTTCAATGAAATAAAGAAGGATAGATCATAGTTATCTCAGGAATCAGCTGCTAAGATACAATACACGATTGTTTGCACAAAAAGCTTTCTGCAACAGCTGATGCTTCCTGTGGTGTTAAAGGGGTTAGCCCTAATCCTTCAGTACTTCCTGTGGCGTGAGTTCCTCCCTCTCAATTGGCTGGGATGGATGTAGGAGTCAAAGCTGCCATCCAGTAACATGGCAGATGTCTCTCACTGTGTGATTACTCAGTGTCAAGTAGGTGGTAAAAACAGGTGACACGTTTATTTGCGGGGCGTTTGCGAAGAAAGCTTTGACAATTAGTCATCGTTTGTGAAAATGTTCCCTCTCTTCACTTTCACTTCCCAAAGAAACCTATCTTGATTTAAAATAAATAAAAAACAGTTGGCACACATGGCATTCAAGTACATTGAGAAAAGGGCTCTGTTTTACTCCTACACCAGTAGACTTCACCATACAACTTGACTGCAATTATCTATTAAGACAAAAGCCTACCTGTCGCATGGAGGACAGATGATGGTTATGATAACTATCTCACGTCATGCCTGGCTCTTCAATCCACACATTTTTCATCTAAATAATCAATAATACTATAATTCTTTTAATATCAACAACTTAATGTGACCTAATCTACTTGTTGCCATTTTTGTTGCCTTACTTCTGTAGCCATTTTTCTGACTGGCGCGGAAAGATGAATCTTAATGGAACCAGGTCCACACTGGTCAATTGGTCCAACATCAGGCCTATCTATTTAGGCAGCAATTCACAGTTTTGAAACAAGCTAAGAATGAAGAGTGATTAAGATTCAGGAATAACTGCTCTCTGATTTGTGTTTGCTGCTTGATTATAAGAGGCACTCTTAATATTGAGGTTCTTCACGTGTCAGGCAATCCAAACAGATTACATCTCAAGTGTGTCAGATGTCTGAAAACAATCTCCAAATGGATATAATTCTGCAGATCTTTCAGCTAGCGCTTGCTTAATGCATCTGGCAAGCACTGGAGATGCTTGTCAGCAGTGAGGCAGTTGCTTCACATTAACCTCCCTCTGCGTTCCCAATGTCTGTTGATCCAGAAGTATTAAAAACCTACAGGTAGGCACCGGAGAGAATGCTATCGAGAGAGAAGTGGGCCCCACAAAAACACACACCGGAGAGCATTGCTATCCTGTTGCACAGTAGGAACACTGTTTTCACCGACGGTGTATTGTGTATATAATTTGAACACACATGCACTCACATAAAGCTCTGACTGCTGCGCTGTGAATGGAGGGCATGGTGGGACATGGCGCCCCGTTGCAGTACGAGCAAATATGGCAGTGTTGATATGGCTTATGAATGTATACAGTATAGATTATGCCTAAGTAATACTTGACTACAATCTCCTGAGTCTCTTCCCAGATCTGTTCAGCACACATTATGTTTAATATTCATCATATGTAACTTCCTTGCCTGCTGATGTCCCCTTTGTATCCGCCGGGACCTACACACCCTTACACTAACAATATATCCATTTACACAGAACGGGCTTGATGCGATGCATACTCTCGACTGTGTGCTGTGCTAAGGTTAAGGTGTCTAGCTCAAGGGCGATAAGGTGTAGCGATGCCAGGTATTGTCCCGTTGGGAATCCAGGAGCCTCGTCATGTATTCAGAACCCCAGCTGGTAAATACACGTTTAATGCTACGGAGTCAGCAAGGGATAGCGGTGTGCACAGAATACACAATCACTGAAAGTGATTTACTTGAAGCAACAAGGGTGTGAGAGACTGTATGGAAGATTTTCAGTTTCTGCACATGAAAACTGAACACTATATGAAAGAGTACTAAAGACTCCAGTAAGGAGTAAAGAGTTTTAAATTCTGCAGTGGTTTTGTGTTAGATGTTACTGAACTGTACAATAATACCTATACACATGCATTATGTATGGAAACATGTGAGGACACCAAGCCCCTGAGTAGTTAGGGGTACGGTGCTTTGCTTAAGGGCACCACATCATTGCCCAGGACAGTGAACTGGCACCTCTCTACCAATCCTGTGTCTGTACACTTTTCCATACAGGGACTTTAACCGGTAATCTTCCTGTGTCCAAGCCAAACTCCTCAGATTGAGCTACTGGCAACCTGAAAAAGTATATAATTAGCTGTTTAATGCTCCACTATGTTCACCAGCTAGTCACTAACTTTGTTTGTATGACTTAAGCTGAGTTGATGGGCTTTTTTACTGAAGACTGCAACAAACATGACACCGAGGAGAGCTGTGAAAGTGAACCAAAACAGTGAGCTGAAAGATGCTAAAACGCTGCTTACAGCTAAGGGACACTGCAGAGTCAGATAATTCTCTGTGGGATTGTCACTACAAATACCCCTTTCACATTACAAATATAATGTTTTATTATTCATATATAGAATTGTGCAGCTTTAAAGGCAAAAGCACTTTTGCATACTCAGCATTTTTTCCTGACATTTAACAGTAGTATAGGGGGAACTCTACAAGGTACAAATTTACCCACCAACAAATACATGTCTCGTGGCACAGCAGCCACAAAACATCATGTCTATTGAGTAAAAGCAATAATGCTCCCCTTGTTGTGCCTTGAGATACTCACTCTATTGCTGTTCATTATCTGTATCTGCACTCTCCTCCCCACAAAAATTGAGTGCAACACTTTCCCTCTTGTTCTCTGTGGGGTTGTTCAAACGCATTGTGGTAAATCTATGAAAAAAGCCAAAGCAGAGTTAGTTAACTCGATTTGAGTGAGAGTGTAAATGCCAAAATGTACTTTGTTCATTATAAGCGACAAAAAGCATTGGACATCACAGACGTTTCCATCAACCCCAAATATTTTAGATTTTACATCCAATGATTTGCATCGGTTTCAAATTATCAAATGCACTTTCATCTCAAGAAAAGTAAACTCAAAATTTTTTCTCTTTTAATTTTAGCATACTTACAATTATTTAATTTACAGAGACGTGAGTTGCTTGTAAATAATGTTTAAACAGCAAACAGTGTGAGTAGTAGGTATTTCTAAACTGAGTAGTGTTTATGTACTACTTTAGGTCTTCAGTAGCTCAGAATTTAGTTGATTATTTCTGCATTATTTCTACTTCATGTAAGACATAGCTTGTAATTGTGCTTTGGACCACACTGTGTTCATGTGTGAGAAAAGGAAACTAAAACGTTGCAGTCAATCTCAAAGAAAGTGATCCTTCTCACTACACGCACAACACAAACCCGCTCCAAAATGCTCTTGAGCTCATGCACATACATTCACAGGAGCACTTACACACTCAAAGTCCCGCTCTCAAACACTAGCCTGCATGCACCGGCGGAACCAATTGTTTGTAAAATTGATTTCTTATTTAATTACCAGACAAGCAAGTTACTTTAAACTCAAAATCCCAGAGCCACTCAAGGGGAATTAAAGTGTTTTCAAAACTTTTCAGTAGAGAGGAGAATTAAATTTTCTTTTCATGGGTGATTGTTTATGTCGCTGAAAGGCCAGTTTTGCACTTCTATTCAGGTTTACGAGCTGAGTAGACACAACGTCTTCCCAAAGAGAATGGTGAGGGCTTCATCACGGCTTTAATGCATATACAGAGAGAATATACGTTTGTGAATACCGCACGCTTTGGAAACGGCATCAAAATGCTGTGTGAAAAAGGATAATGATGCCATCAGTGGCAATGGTGCCTACAGAACAAACGCATGCGTCAGATTATAAATGGCAATTGAGGAAAACACAAAGAAAATGTCTTGGGTTTTCTTTTTCATCAGTTCGCTTATGATGATTCTGCAAGTCATTTTATTGTTTTGTATAGGTGACACAGTGCTTGTAGTGTAAAAGTCACATTGAATAAAGATTGTTAAACAACAAAATACATTTTAAATTTGCAGTAAGGGATTTTTCCAGGTGATTGTTTTTCCCTTTGCTTCAAAGGTCAGATAAGTTCTGAAGATTTATTTCATTTCATTACATACCAATATAGTGATGATACAAAGATACATTAGTTTAGAATCAGAAACTTTTAAGCAACTTTTGCTTCATACCCTTTGTCTATTTTCAGAGCTTTCCCTCATGAGAAGTCAATGCCCACCCTCATTTCCAGCCATCCTTGTTCTCCAAGTTTAACATTTAATTTGTACTATGCTATGCTATTCTATACTATAGTCCGTAGGCGATTTGAGGGGGGATGCCGTCTTCCTATTCAGCAAGATGACCAAAATGCATGCCCTTTGTTAACCTGCCCACCCCCCTCTCTATCCCCTAGTAGCAGTGAGAGTACAGGGGCAGAGGGCTTGTTCCGTTTAATATACTAGTTTAGTGTGACACCGTGATCCTTTATCTGGCTCAGGTATGTGCAAGTTTAGTCTTGCTTTGCCAGACCTTCCTTCACAGCACCGCAGAGGAGGGTCCAGCTAGTCTCCATAGCATTCCATTTTGGAAGAAAAACGTGGTTTATTGGCATTTCTTTAAGCCAACCGTCTTGGACGGTGCTAAGCGCTGGGCGGATCCACAGTGCCTCTGCTAAATAGCCTCGGGAAGGAACTTGTTTTGGTGGAACTTGTTTTCAAAAGTTGCTTTAGTTGTGCAACAGAAAACTCAGATTGGACAGATTGTCTAGCTTGCTGTCTGGATTTACCCTGCAGTGATATGAGGAGCAGTTAACCATAAAGGTGAAAGTGGAAGGTGTGGGACAATAAGAGGGACATCTGGTTGAATTTCCGGCAGCACCAACAGTCCCGGAAGTGGAACGTTGTCAATAGAGACTACTGCAAGTTAGAAACTACGGCCCGACCATGCCTCTGTCTCACTGTCTCTAACTTTGTGACTAGTAGATTTTGAGTTTGACACGCAGCACCGCCTTCCAGCCACAGAACTGATCACAGTTAGCAGAAGAGCAGAAACCTGATAGAGAGAAATAAGATCCCATTACTACACACACAAAGGGAAATTTGAGTTGCCAGTGTTTCGAAGCCAATGGCTCCAGTGAGGTCATCATTATTCACAGCTCTAAGGATAACTGTTGTGTGAGACATGGAAACTAAGACATGGAAGCCTGACGGAAAAGCAAAAACAACAAGAGGAATACATTGCGCTCCCTTCCTTATTTTGAGCCCAACTTCCCTGCTACATCACTGCTGTCGTCCCTGCTGTTGAGTCATCACATTTCTGCAGAAAATGAGATTTGCTGTGCCACATAGACGGATGACACCCTTTGACCTCAGCTACTGAAAGTCCATTCCAAATTACCAATTGAGGCTTTTTGTCTCTGCTCTTTGAAGGCCTCTTATATCTTATGTTTAAGTGCCGTTGACTTTGAACATGCCCTGTTTGAGTCTTGATAGGCCGCTGCATCAGCTTAGCGACTTGAAGGGGATCGTTTCCTTCAAGTATGTTCAAAGTACACTCAACAAGCATATTCCAAGGGCAAATTGGTTAGTACTATGGTAATGCATGTGCTTTCTTCACTTCAGCGGTACATCTGGCAGCTTGTCCTAGAATAAGGAATGTTGTGGTAATTTCACTTATGTCTCTTGCTTTAGGTTACATCACAACGATTGTGCTTCCTCTTTAGTTTTTTTTTTCATTTCTGCTCACAGTCTATAGACTGGTGGTGCCCAGTTTTACATTTGTTAAGATTCATAAAAGAACCAAGCATACAAGTAGGCTCATAAATATGAAAAAAAGTGAGGCTGCCTATTTTTATTTCTTTATTTGGTGTGAGGTGTAAACATGCACAGAGTTTTCTATGCACTTTATTTGCTGTCTGTGCAAACCGTAGCATCCTTACAGGTTCAAGAAAATTACTATGGCATATTTAGGGTTTCAGAGGTTCATGTAACCAGTTAGCAGCACAAATGACATCAAAACAGGAGCATAACCAGCAGCCAGTTTTATGTACTTAAACAAAGACACTCGAGAGAAGCTGAATTTCTGTGAAAAAATAAAAATAAAGAGAAAGTAATACAAAGAGGAAAAGAATATCACGGTTAAAGGTGCAATAGGTAAGACTTATAAAACAAACCTTGGCGGGCGGGGGGGTCTAACTGTGTGTCAATCACTGCTCATGCACACGCATTCGTTCTTCCTTGTGGGGGGAGGGTCATAGGAGACCATTTGGCCTTTAGCAGAAAGGGGGGAGGGACTGAGAAGGTCAATGTTCAAATTTTTTGGCTAAGTCCTGGATCTTCACAATTCTACCTACAGCACCCTTAACACACAGGGAGAGAAAGTGAGAGAGTGGAAGAATCTCATAAAGACACAGACACGGGGGGTTGGGGGGGGGACTATTCTCTGGGAACACAATGCTGGATGGCGTGCTCCAGCTAAATAAATTATCACGGGGGCTATTTTTAAGCTGAAGAGTAAATGCGGTAATCCTTAGAGCAGGAGCTGCGAAGAGCCAACACACAGAAGCCACATCAGGGAATACAGCTCTGCCTTTATCTTCCCCTCCCGCTCGCCCCTGTCTCTCTTCCCTCTCTCTCTCTTTTTCTCTCACACACACACACACACACCCTCCACTTCTATCTTTTTTTCCCGCTTTATCCGTTTCCAGTTTGCCTCTTCGTTTTTTCTTTCTTTTCTCCTCTGCCTTTTCTTATGGTAAAAGTCTCCTTTCTGTGTCAGAGAATTTTGCTTATCACTGAGCCCTCTATGGGGACTCCACTGGCTTCTATTGTAGCAAACAATAACAGATTTTTGAACAACACAGGGAGGGGAAACATGTAAGTGACATGCAAAGAAGCAGCAGTCAGAGTAAATTAGGCCACAGGGGGTCATTCTGCAACTTGCAAACAAATCTTTCTTAGCGGATGTTACAATGTTATGGATTTTGTTTGTGCTCTAGTCCCTGTGGAGAATGTTGTCACGCTCAAGGCCATTTTATGGTTGTGCATAGAATCAACAACGTACTCCCGCAGACCCCTCTGCATCTACGCCGGAGCCTACACCGTAGCCTGATGTGCACCTCTCAAAAAATGTAACTACACATTGCAGAGACGAACATCGCTTGGCCTTGGCTTGGTAGCATTGTATTTCCCCCTACTCATTTCCTGGTTCTCCTTCTCTCTAATTAACATGAAATCAAGGAGAGGGTTAACTGTCGCTGTTAAAGATTTCCCACCTTGGTCAAAAAGAACACGGGAGATACTTTGTTTCTCTCACTATGACTCTACAGTCTGTACTCGCTCCAAATCTAATCACATCACTCTCCCCCCCCCCCACCCACACACACACACACGCACACACACACACACACGCCAGCTCGACGCACACACCAGCGCACAAGTATAAACGTCGGGCTATTTACGTAGGCTACGGCAACAGCTCTGCGTGGAGCCTCTGCCCAACCATAAAACGGCCTTAAGGGAAGGTTTGTCTAAGAAATCATAGTTCCTTGGCTGTTTTGGTATGGGGGGGGGGAGAGAACGTCCTCTGCTGCTGTTTAATAGCACATAATGGGATGTCGTTAATCACCAACGCATGCTGTGGTTTCACAAGGTTAATGGCAACGTAGCCATGCTCTCGACTGTGTCCCATTCCTCAGGTATTTATCCGAGTCAGCAGGAACCTGAGAGCTCAGGGCAGTTCCTAGTTCTCTTACTCACCGTGTCCCCCTTTTTGTCTCTCTTTCCTCTTTCTCACTCCACCTCTCCCTTTCTCACTCTGTTCCTTAATGTATAATACACTTAAAGTAATAATCTCAAAGATTTCGATTTAAATGAATGTCTGAGTAACTATGAATCGCCATACGAGGTAACACTATGGTGACTGAGCCTGTGGCCCACTGTGGAAAGCCCTTTGCCATTTGCAGTAATACAAACTAGATGTCTTTGGCAACATTCCTAGGAAAACCCTTACTACTGTCTCTGGGAAGTGACATCCATGCATGTAATATAAAGCTGCAGTCAGCGGCCTGTTAGCTTAGCACAGAGACTGGAAACATCGGGAAACAGCTAGCCTGGTTCTGTCTAAAAGTAACAAGTCCACCACCCACACTTCTAAAGCTCACAACTAACAGTTTAACCTTAGTGTAAAAACAACACGTTGTGGGTTTTTATATGTGTCAGGATATTTCTTGGCTTCCAGGGGTGGTATCAATATTATAACTTCTCAGCAAGAAAGCAAACAATAAATATCCCAAAATATGGACCTAATTTCTAAGACCTCTACAGCAGGCTAAATCCTGTTTAGTGTGGCTATATTCAGTCAACAGAAACAAGATGCAGTATCATAGCAATTCCTTGTGATTTGTCATGATTAACTACTTCTAACCTCGGTCATGTTTTCAAACCATCAGCCACCAGAAATGTTGCAACACCCTTTGGCTAATCACACCACTATTGTGAGCTTAGTAAAACTAGGGATTTTCAGTTAAACACCATTAGTCATCTAAAGACATATCTACAGAATTTTTACACGTGCAGTACCGCCAGGCTTTCACCAACATAGAAGTGCAAATATAGATACATGCTGACATCAGCATACATGCACTAAAATAAGTGATGGGCTTGTTTTTGCTGTTCCACTTTTTGCTCCTTTGCATCGCCATTGTCAAGCCCTGAACAGCCATGACAGCTCTGTGTCAGGAGAGATATCCTGCATGATAGAGCAGCACAGTGAAGAAATGGTACGGGGCTCAGTTTGACAGTCCCCTGCTGAGCAACTAAAGGGAGCTAAAGCATGGAGGCAAGGTGTGTGTCTCACTCTCTCTCTCTGTGTGTGTGTGTGTGTGTGTGTGTGTGTGTGTGTGTGTGTGTGTGTGTGTGTGTGTGTGTGTGTGGCACTGGAAAAGGCACAGTAGCAAACAAATCTAACTTGACTCCCAACTAGAATACCAAAACACAAGCACTTTGAGAAGTACCATTCCTCTGTCTCTTGCTCTGCATAAAATAGACTTATTTACTCAACCTCACTGGGTTACGCTGATAAAGAGCGCTGCTTTAAAGAGATAGACGGAGAGAAGGAGATGGGGAAAACTTCCCGTCAGTTGTTTATGTTTGTGAAATCAGGGCAGGAGAAGAAGCAGGCGTGCTCGCTCAGAGTTGCAGAATAAGATGACCTATTTTAAACACACACTTGAAGACAAGACTCTCACAGTTCTACATATGTAAGATCCATTGACATGTATGCGCCTGTATGTGCGTATACTGGTATATGATACTAAGTCATCCGAGCTTTTACATGGATTAGTGATCCAAGTCTGTGGGAAAATCTGATATTGCCGGACTCAATGACAGTTTCAACAACTGTACCTTCTGCTTGAGTCGGACGGAGTGTTGTCATAAATCAGTGTATCAATCAAAAACAAGCAATCTCCAATAATGCATAGTTTATCTCATGGTTGTCTTCATTTTGGTCTGTTGCTTGTCAACATAGGCTCAGTCCTTGACACAGTGGCCATGGTTTTGAATCCAATCTGCGGCCCTTTGCTGCTGTCTTTCCCCTCTCTCTTCCCTTTCATGTCTAAGCTGTCCTGTCACAAATAAAGGCCTACAATGCCCAAAAGATTATCTGTAAAAACAAAAAATAAATTGGCCATATATTGTTCTTGTGGATGTCTGTAAATTTGCAGAATCATACAATACTAACATTATTGGTTGGCAACAAGGCTGTGACATTATTGTGATGACGATAGTAGTTTGTACACTCATGTATATAAACTGTGACACCCTTAAAGGTGACAAATGAAATCAACCCATATTTTGTTGTTTTGCCATGACATAACCCATGAAGAACGATGTTATGCTTCATTTGAAATGGTCACAAGCCAAAACGTTTGGAAATCGCTGCACTAAAAAAAGTGTTGGCTGAGTTACTTTTTCTTCTGGTCATCTATTTGGAACATTTTTGACCT
Source organism: Etheostoma cragini (assembly GCF_013103735.1). Lineage (NCBI taxonomy): Eukaryota > Metazoa > Chordata > Actinopteri > Perciformes > Percidae > Etheostoma > Etheostoma cragini. The sequence continues at coordinate 18,033,056 of NC_048420.1, read as the reverse complement.
GGTGGTGATTAATGGTAGGCTAGTGAGGTCTGTCAGATGGTGCAGTGTGTGACCTGTGTTTCTGGCATCTAGAACTGACAGACTCCATTCTTAACAGGGTATCACTTTCTACTACATAAAAAGAACTTGCTATAACTCACAAATAAGAGTGAGTATTGTCCAGTCATATCCTCCTTTTCATAAGTGAAATGTGTTGACTCTTCTCTCTCTCTTAGTCACCCACTGTTCCTTTAATACACTACATGAAGGTATCCAATCAAATTTCTTATTGTCAACAAATCTGCCCAAAAAAGACCAAAACCAACATGTGTTAGCCCATCTCACCGCAACCTCATTCCCTTATCTGTTCAGGGCCGAGCCATTATTCTTACAAAGATGTAAACATTTAGGTAAAAATGGAATTGTTTAAAAAGAGTCTCAATCATTTTCTAACACAGCAGTAATTTAAGCAAAAGTTACTCAAACCAGCATTTTTTTGGATTATTTTCAACTGAAGAAAAATAGATATATTTTGCACTATTGAGTATTTAGGAACATGTGCCACCATCTCAAAATAAAATTCATATACATCATAATGACAAACACTAAGTGCAAACGACAAAGAGGAATAAGGCTTACCAGGCTTTGGCTGCACAAGCAATACTTGTTAGCAGTATGCTGGTTTAGCATTTGTTTACACTAAGAAAAAAATTGAAGCTATCGCTGGCCATATCCTTTATAGTCATCTAAAGATTTCCAGCAGCCAAGCTGTCAGGGTTCCCCTCTGGAAGGGACAGCAAAGCCTGGATTCAGCCTATAGAACAGATGCCTCAAAGCCGGATGGACAGAATCAGTGCAAAATACGCCTTCGTTCACATTTTTACCACGAGACATGGCGCACAGCGGAGAGGTGGCAGATGTGGCTGCACGCTGAGGTGTGCTCTGATTAAACAAGCAAGACACATCAGATTACAAATGCATGGAAAGAGAGAAGGGGGAGAAAGAGATGCGGAGAAAGGAGTGAAGCATAGCAGGAGAGATTTGATGATCCAGACTACCTGTCTCTGAAAAGCTGCTCGTTTGTTAATACTGGCAAATCACTTCATCATATGTACGGTGGCAGAGGAGACTGAGCCACTGCAGACCACTGGAGCACTGTTTGGGTGTGTGTATGATGTGCGTGCAAGCATTCATGTGTGAATGTATGGGTTTGAAACCGAATACGTGTGTGAATTACAATTACAATGCGGAAGAAGTACATTAATAATAGATCAACTCTCCCCTTGTTTGGGACGTAAACGTGATGAGTGGGACTTTTAATTAGTTAGTTTAATAACTGGAGACAAACCGGGTGTTCTCTGACATACACACACACACACACACACACACACACACACACATACACACACATGCAATTACACACCACAGAAACAGGCCGAAATTGTAATTCTTTGACAGACGCTGGAATACATACACACTCCACACTCATGTCAGGGAGGCATTCAAATGCTGGTCTGTTTAATTTAGGTTTGGCAGATTATAGTAATTGTGTTAAAGAAAAGATCTGGAGTAATTTGTCCTTTTCTGTCCTTGAAACTGAAACAGTGTGGGCTGGAAGATGATCATTTTCCTTTCTTCTTTTTTTTTTTACACTGCTTTCAACTGTTCAACTAGATAGAAAATGTGTTTGCATAAAGGTTGTTAAAGCATCCAGGCTTTGTGTGTGTGTGTGTGTGTGTGTGTGTGTGTGTGTGTGTGTGTGTGATGGCAGCCAAGAGGAGCATAGTGACATTAACACCAACATAAATTGGAAATACTGAGTATGTTGTTGAACTGCTCTTCTAGGCCTGCTCTCCGTTCAGTAGTACCTCAGAATAGTGTGTGTGTGTGTGTGTGTGTGTGTGTGTGTGTGTGTGTGTGTGTGTGTGTGTGTGTGTGTGTGTGTGTGTGTGTGTGTGTGTGTGTGTGTGTGTGTGTGTGTGTGTGTGGATATGGTGTTTAAATGCTTTTGAGCAGAAATGGCTCGATGCATTGCAGTTGTACAATTTGTACAAATGTACAATTTTGAGGTAATTGTGGATTCCCATTTCATGCTAGTTCATACTACTAATAACTTTACTCCACTACATTTATCATAAAGCTATAGCTAATAGATTATACATTAAAGAGCAACTATCATGTAGCATTTTCCGGATTGTGCTTGCATTTTGTGTTTGTACTAGAACATGTTTACATGCTTTGATGTACTTTTTAATTTCCTCATACTGCCCATGGCTGCTGCACCTTTACTCACCCTCTGAATGAGACGCTTTGTAGGAGCGCCTGTCTCTTTAAGCCCTCCTCTCGAAAAAGCCCAGTCTGCTCTGATTGGCCAGCGCGCTTCCTAAAATGTCCAGAGCCTCCGCTCCGTGTTTCACTAGCTAGCTAGTTGAAGCTGGAGGTACTGCAATGGAGTAGCTAGTTATATAGCAGGACTTTGTATAGTTAAAAATCCCCAATAAAGGCTTCTTAACCAAATCTATGAAACAATAAGCTATTTACTGTATATAAAGTAGTCCAAACTAGCTACAACAGTAAAATGATTTTTACACATGGATGCATTATTATGAATCTAATAATGTAATATATAATAATGTATCCGTCACAGGGGCCATTTGTTTTGCTGAATGAGTAGTTTTACTTTTGACACTTAATAATAATTCTTCTGCTCTAGGATTTAACTTGTACTTGTAAAGTTTAGTTTTTTTTTTACATCATGGTATTGGCACTTTTACTCAAGTGAAGGTTCTGAATAGTTCTACTACTTGACATCTACTTGAAGGGTTTATCATCAGACTTTTTCTTTTTCTGTAGCTCCAAGTTTCAAAATATTAACATGACTTCTCAGCGCTGCGTTGGCGCTCTGTACTCACCTCTCACAGTTAAATATTATAATATATAAATCGCAATCGGGTTCCTTCCACCGAGCTCTGCATCAACGCTCACTCTCTCTCTCCCACACACACACACACACACACACACACACACACACACACACACACACACACACACACACATCGCAAAAGCTGTTGTCAGGGATGCATCTTTGTGCCTTGTCATCACATGCTCCGACTGAGCTCTAAATGTCACTTGTCTCTCTCCGCTTCATCTGCCTGACTCATCCTCCTTGTCTTCACTCCGCATTTGATGTGTGTGTGTGTGTGTGTGTGTGTGCGTGCATGAGAGTGTGTGTGTGTGTGAGACACTGACATGTGCTAGTGTTTGCGTGTGATGGACACACTGCTGCTCTCAACCTCCCTTTGTACGGCGCCTGCAAGCACAATGACGCTCACTGCATTGATTTTCTCGTGCCATTTTATAATTATGTCTCCTCTTTTTATTCGTCCTCTTTCTCTCTCTCTCTCTTTCTCTCTCTCTATCGCTCTTTTATCCTGTCTCTCTTATCTTCCCCCTCTCTCTTCTATTTTTCTAATTCCATCCCCCTGATCCATTTTTATGCCCCACTGTGCCCATGCTTGTTATCTTGGCCCTTTCTTTTTCTTTTCCTGTTTGATCTCAACTTCTTCATTTCCTTTCTCATCTACGTCACTAAGCTCTGTTCGGGTTTGCACCCCTCCCTTCTCTTTTTGGGATCGTCGTCATTGTTTCTCTTTTTGCTCTTCTGTTTTCATCTTGTTTTTGTCTTTCTTGCCATTTCAGGGGTTTTTCAACCCTTTCTTTTCAACTGGAGCATTGTTTCTTACTATTTCACACACACACACACACACACACACACACACACACACACACACACACGACACACCCAACCCCTCTGTTATTTCCTCTCATTAATTTTCTGTGTTCTGTTTTTTTCCAGCAGCCTCTCTGGAGTGCACTCCATCTTCACCATAGCCCGATCTTAAAGGAAGACTACCCAGTCACAAAAGGACGTGGATGCCCATCGCCTTGCCAACCTCCACCCAACATGTGGTCCCAAGACTTCTTTGTGGAACAATCTCAGCTCTCTGTCTCACACTTTTGATCTCCATCCTCATCCCTTCTGGGGGAAAAAAACGTATGCCTTCTTCCCAGCCACTCCTGAGAAGCTCCCACGAGTTCTGACTTACTGTTTCCTCACAGTCCAAACAATCTCTCACAGTGTCCTGGAATCTGACCAGTAGTTTCCATTACAGGCGTCCCATCTCCAGTCATTTCTGACCTTTGCAGCTAAACCTCCGCTAGACCTCTCACGCTATAACTCCCACACTCCTCTCAGAATCACTTCGCTCCCTCTCCCCCAAGCCAAGCCCTTCCAACAACTAATCTACAAAAATTGAACACTTGCATTGGCTGGGATTCCTAAGAGCATTCAAACACGAAGCATTGTTTCCTTGTGATTGGATGATGGTTTCATCTGTTTTTGCTGATTTGCTTCTAGGGAAATCTACACTACCCTTTCAGTAAATAATTGAGGCCTACAATCCACTTCTTCATTCCAACTCCAACACAGTCTCTTGGTCTGTTTGTGAAATGGTAGCGCCTTCATTATAGCACCTTAATGTGTATTTTCTTCCCTGATTACTTAGTATTGCCGGGCCTGGCTCTACCCTACTAAGGACTTTCAGTAGTGGTAACATAAAGACTATCCCCATAACCAGTACTATACAGCTTTTCTCCCCTTATTCTTCCTCTTTATCACCTCAGACAATTTCCACAACTCCAAAGGGGTGACACATTTTACACAACCATGCGTGTGTTTGTTGTGCTGTCATTCTGTGCATAGATCCTGTAAACAGTGTTTAAAAACGTCTCTTCACTTTTTGCCCTCTCTGTATTGTGGATCACTCTCTTAGGGTAGACAGTAAGCCTGAGAAAGCCTCAGTGTGAAAAGACAACCAACCGTTAGCATAAGGAATAAACACGGAACCTGGCATCACACTAGTTACTGATAAGTTGGCTCTACTGAAATGAACGACATCCTTGTGAAAAGCAATCTGAAGCAGAACCTGGGGGAAAGAAAGGGATAAACTCCGAGAAGGAAATTCCCTTGGTGTCCCGAAAAACACTGTAAAAAAGGGAAAGAAAGTGGCTGAAAGAAAAGAAAAAGGAGCAGGCAAAGCAAAAGGGCTTCGTAAACCAAGAGACGATTCGTCTTGAAACTTTACCGCTGATGAGAAGAGAAAAGGAAGAAAAGTTATCACCGATAAGAAGAATAAGAAGAGGCTTTTTCTTATCCTCCCCTACGTATCGCTGACTCTTTTATTGTTTTGTCTGCTTTCCATCTCACAGCTTTAAACTATTTTTAGATGATATGTATTAAAAATACAGTAGAAAGGAAATGTGCTGTGCGCAAAAGCTCATTATGGAAATGTTGTCTGTCAGTCTTTTAGAAACATGCACTGTATTCTTTTTATCTCTGATAAAAAGAATCTCAAAATCTCTGCTGTCCATGTGAATAATGGCCACTCACTGTTGATATTATAGGTATTTTAACTGCAATTAAATAACGTGTCTGTCAAGAAACAAATCAGCTGTTACTCAGACCATCGTCATCTTCTTCCTAATATGTCTACGAGTGTAAATACATTCTAAAGTCCTGCTGCCATTATAATGACCTCTCAATATCAGATGCTGGTTTCAGTGTAGTGATAATAATCAAACGATTGTATCCACGCTGGTGTAGCATGAGCTGTTGTCATAGTAACAACATATATTTCCTTCCTGGATAGGAGCTGTCAGTCAGAGGGTCACAAAATAGCTACTGCGTATGGAGCAAGGGGGGGAAATGGGGGGAAAAGGGGGTCAGCATTGGTCCCAGGAGCCATTGCGTTTTAATGGGATTCCATTTGTACATGGCTCTCTCTCTCCCACATGCGGTGTCCAGCCATTCATTGTTTGGATAGTAGCTGTAGCCTAATGCGGCAATGACCTGTGAGCAGATTGAATAATATTGATCAGCTCTTCAGGACGTACAGTCGGTCCTCCAGGACTACTGTACGTGTGTGTGTGCGTGTGTGTGTGTGCGCGTGCGTGTGTGTGTGCGCGTGCGTGCGTTGACAGTCACACAGGAATGGAGTTGTTCGGGCTAAAACACAAGTGGCTATTTCACGGTCGGTTGGAGATGCCGTGTCCATGTCTGTCACGGCCACAGGAGGAAAGGGGAGGGGCTGAAGCTTCCGTTAAGTTGAGAGATTCTGCACTTCTCGATTTCAAATTAGAAAGTGTCAACATGCAAACTGGGAGAAATGGTTTGCAGTGGTAAAAGGTTAGTTAGGTTGAGACCTGTCTTAATTTATTCAAACGACCCCTGACTCTATAATTTAACTATTTTCATCAGTAAAATTGACATTGATGCTGATGATGATTTAGTTTGAAGAATATTGGCGTTATTAAAGAAACATATTCGTTGTGATGAGAAGATTGACTCCACTCCCAAGCTACCGCCAGAAACTTAGCTTAGCATAAAGACTAGAAACATCTGGAGGAAACATCTAGTCTTACTATGTCCAAAGGCAACCTCCACCTACCAGCACCTCTAAAGCTCACTACTTAACAAGTTACATCCCATTTGTTTAATCGTCATTCATGCAGTTCATTTTTTTATGAGGCTTTTGTGTGCAAATAATTTTGATGATATCCAAGCAAAAGTTATTTGTTTATTTGCTTTCTTGCAAGAGTCTATATCTACCAGTGTTGGGCAAGTTACTTTTAAAAAGTTATTAGTTACATTTACTAGTTATTTCTTCCAAAAAGTAACCAAATTAGTTACTCAGTTACAAATAATAAAAGTAACTAGTTACTACAGATGTAAGTATTGCATTACTTTTACATTTTTAAATACTCAAATGTAACCACTTTTTTACATTTAGGCACTTTTATTTACATTTACTTTTTTTAAGTTCTTTTGCCAATTTTTTTCCCCCAAATGCTATAAAATTGACAACAAAAACACAAATTCAATGAAAGCAGTAGCATTAGTTAGTTATTAGTTACTTTCTAAAGTAACTAGTTACTCTTATAATTTGTGAATGAGTATGTAATTTAATTACTTTTTGGAAGAAGTAACTAGTAACTGTAACTAACTACTTTTCAAACTTTCCCATCACTGCTGCCCACTAACCAAGGAAAAACAGTGAAAAAAAAAGTCTTTGTCTCTCGGCTCAGAGACCTAGTTGGTCTGATAAAAAAACAAAAAAAACAACTTCAGTTACAGTAGCGTGCCACATTGTTTGGCAGTAACAGTGTTATTAAGATTGAAGGAGTAATCAATTAGATTACTTGTTACTTAAAAGGTAACAGGGATAGTAACGTTATTTATACCGCAGTATTTCCATCACTGATACAATGTTCCACTTCTGACATTGCTCTGTGCCACCGGAAATTCTGCCAGATTTCACTATTTTCAGCCGGATGTCCTTTACCTTGCGCTTTCCTTGTGTTGGAATTTCAAACTCTGGTGGATTTAGGAGGTCTATGGTTAACTGCTCCTCAGATCTCTCCTCAGAGAGGAAGGTCTGGCAAAACAAGACTATAAAATCAATAACGTTCTTATGTTTGTGCATTAAATGTAAAGTCACATCCAGCAGTCACGTAGCTTAGCCTAACACACTGGTTCTGTCCAAAGGTAACTAACACCTACCAGCACCTCCAAAGCTGTTAATATGTACAAGGACCGAAGTGGAAGTTGCATTTTGAACCAGGCTAGTTGTTTTCCTGTTCATGCTAAGCTAAGCTCACCTGCTGCTGACTGTGGCTTCATATTTAGCAGACAGACATGAAAGTGGTATCAATCTTCTCATCTAAGTCATAGCGAGAAAGAATATATATCCCCAAAATGTCTATTCTAGTTAAACTCAAAAAAATTCTCGTATATGGTTAGAATAATTAAAATTTGCAGATAGGAGCCTGACAAAACCAAGGCCTGTGCATTTACAAAATCTCTGGGGAAAGGAATACAAGGCTGACTTCTTGTGATCTTACAGTATATCAATCACTTGCATTGAATTTCATCATTTTTTGGATAGTGGACCTGTAAAGAAAGTACTGTGTCTGTGTTCTGACTTAATTGCAACTTTGCACGTCTTGTGGCTGTAAAGGATTATTGAAAGCGATTGTGTAAAAATGTATTTTCTCAAGGAATTTTCTTTTTTTACAAATTTAATGTAGTCAAGACCTTAATTTGCTAGCAGGCTGTCCACTACATAACAAATGTAGCAGTGTGTTTGTAGTAAGTGATTCTTATCCCAGGCTGTATAACCCTGGGTGTATACAGTGAAAAATTGATTCTTACAGTACTGTACATGCTGGGGGAAGTGAGTGAATATATTTTCCTCTATAGGCATGAGGGAAACTTTCTACAGTTTTTCTGGCTCTGATATCCAGGTAAAACCGGCTCAAGATCTGGCAACTGTGCCATGGTGTCCAAAAACTTGCCTGAACTGGCTCAGCCCATAGTCTCCCAGTACCTGTAAGAGGTTTGGCACGCACTCATAGACACTGATACAAACTGTTACACAAGGGAACGCCAGATTAAACCTCATACGTTATTGCACAACAATTTTCACACAGGCTCTCACGCTTTAATACACAAACACACACAGTGACACTATAGACGCACATTTCTCCACAAATTTGCAGTAAAAACAGTCACTGCCGCTCAAAGGTTTCACATTAGTTTTGCATAAACAAGTGTAGAAGCAAACATGTAACACGCCTCAAACACAATCTGAAAGGAAATCTAAGATAATTTTTTTTTCTGCGGGGTTGACAGCATGTTTCAATTCAGTGTTTTTGTAACCAACAGGCATGCAGACCAAGTCTCCAAACTATCTACATACTGTAAGGTGCCTAATGATAGATATTAATGATGATATTGATATCATGAGTATATACAATAAACAGATTCATCTTCATGTATATTATGTTTCTGTTTATTCTGTGTGTGATTGGCCAACTTGAGTTCTCTCTAAATCTGGTGTGTTTGTGTGTGTGTGTGTGTGTGTGTGTGTGTGTGTGTGTGTGTGTGTGTGTGAGAGAGAGTTTGTGAGAGTGTGAGAGAGTCACTGACATGTGCTAGTGTTTGCATTTGATGGACACACCGCTGATTTCCATCTCCAGCTTGTTCGAGCTAAAACAAAGTGGCTATGCGTAGTGAACACGTCATTTTCAAAACTGAAATATATACAACCATAGTTCTAGTTATCGTTTTTGGTGTGGACAGCCCTTTAGTGAAAGTCAGCAGGGGTCCTGGGTCTTGTTAATGAGGCTGAGTGCAGAGGGGAAGAAACAGTTTTTCTGAAATTATTTTAAAGGGACTATTCAAAATTTAAAGAAATAATAATTTTGTGGACTAAGCGTATTTCCCAAAGTGTGGACTCTGAACCTTTAATAATGAATTCATGAATACTTTATAGATCAGTAATGAGACAAGAGCTTGCTAAATGTTAGAGGCAGATGAGTCAAAAGGGATTTGTCACACCCTAGAACACCAAAAGCTGTTGTCATAGATGGCCTTTAACTGTTTTGAGCTTACATTAATGGTGTAATAACTGTTAATAAAAGGATTAGGCTAGGTAGCATGGCATGCAATAGCAGAAGAGATGTGCCATCTTTTTATGACGGGAAGGAACAGGTTGCATTACAAGCATGGTCTTCATTTTGAGAAAGTAATTATACCAAGGTATCACAACTAATCCCACAATAAAATTGGCGTCTACAAATGCTACACACGCTGTAGTACTTTTGCTACACATGCTGCAGGGAGGGGTGAGATGGGAGGAGGAGGATAACAGGCGTGAGGGATGAAGAGAAAGAGAGATATGACAGAAAATCGCTAGCACTCAGTCCCCTGCCTGCCTCTCCTGAGATCTGCAACACACACCCTCAGCACTCTGGGCTCTTACCGCCTGCCTGCATGAGATCTCCAGAGTTTTTTGTGTTTCTGCAAAATTTCCCTCCACTGTTTTCTCACTTTTTCCTGTCCCTCTTTTCTGTTGTTCATTTTTGCTGCTCTACTTCTATCCATCACTGGTTGTGTGTGAGCTGGCTTTTGTATCTCAAACATGTCCTCTATTACCTTATTTCATTTTCATTTTATTGCTTCACAGCTTTCAGCTGCGTCTATTTCTATAACCTTTTTTTCTCTGTCGCTGTGTATACTCCTACATCTCTTTCTTCTTTTTCATTCATTGGCATTTTCTCTCTCTCTCTTCTCTATTTATGTAGCCTCCCTCTCTTGTGTCTTTGCATCATCCTCAGGCCTGGCTGTTGTGCAGAACACTCCGCATTCCCATCCTCCTCCGTCACACATTCATGTTGAGCACAAGCAGGCGGCTGTATGAATTAAACATCTTAGACTGTGCACACGCTGAGTCCCTTTGGAGTGTCAGGATGAGCACTTGTTCTCAGATAGGGGGCTTTGGCCACACACTGTGTGTGTGTGTGTGTGTGTTTGTGCGTGTGCGCGTGGTACTCTGTATACTTGACACCGTATCACATTGAGCACCGAGGGTTACCACTTCTGTTTGCCTGCATTTTTTATTGTTGGAGGGGAGAAGGAGCAAGAAGCTGTCCTTAGTGCTAAAGCTTTGCCACTTTCACAAAGAAAAGTTTCTCCTACTCTTTTTTTTTTTAGGCTTTCCTTGTCTCTCCCAGTGTCTTCTCTCTCCCCATCTCTTATCTTGTTTGATTTCTCAGTACGTGCTGTTTTCAACTAGTGGTTTGTGTCAAAATAGATTTTTGCTTTTACACCCCCCCGTCTATTCCCCCTGTTTTATTTTCTGTCTGCTTTCATTTTTTGCACTTTTATTCAACTTTTTCTTTTATTTTTGATCTTTGTTTTTCGTCCTTCTGTTGTCTTTCATCTACATCCCACCCACTCCTCCCCCTACATCTCCTCTCTCTCTCTCTCTCTCTCTCTCTGTTTCTCTCTCTTCCATTTCATCCTGTTCTCACTGATCCTGTCAATATGACTGATATAAAAACCTTTCAAAGCAATTGATGTTGCCTGTTTTGGCAGGGATCGTCCCCGATCTCAGTGGGCTGTGTTCATCTCTGTCTTTGTGTGTATCATCTCTATGTGTCATTATCTGCAAGTGGAAGCGTCAATGTTCCCGTTATGTACATATTGTGTCTTTGCAGAAGTATGCACACATGTAAGTGGGCATCAGGAGAGTTTTTTTTGCCAGCTGCAGAGCTTAAGCCTTCTTATCAACCTTCGCTGTGTGTTGATTCAGTATAGATCAAGCTGACATCCATCCGGTCGTGAACTCCCAGTCCCCACTTTGTGCCGCCTCTCCAACATCCACTTTTTATGGGGCTTTATCTTGTCAGCTTTCCCACGACTAGTGTCAGCACAGCAGAGGATAATGTGCACTTCCGTTACACTGATTTACTGTGGCAACATTTCAAAGTTTAAGGGGGCTTTTTCAGGTCACACAAGAAGGCTGAAAAAAAAAATCTATTCAATTGGACAACCACAGAGAACAGAGGGAAATGATGGGTCAGAAAAATGGGAAAGACCTTTACATTTGGTCCAGCTTTCTCCTAAGTCAAACCTCAGAGCTGCAAAAATAAATCAATATTGTACTTACATACATCCATATATATACTTAGGGTGACATTGTACATTGGACAGGATTAATGTGCAATGTCAAAAGATTCACTTGTAGTGACAACCCTAAAAATAATGAATAGACCTACAAGTACATCTGAAATCATTAGCCGATTAAACACTTGATTGACTGAACAGTTTGGATCGTTTCCAGTTTCTAAAACATAATATTTTTTCTGCATTGAGTCCATTTTTCTGGCGTCACTTACATACTTTTACTTTTTCAATGCAGGACTTTAAATTGCAAAAGAGTATTTTTTACAATGTGATATTAGAAGTTTTATGTAAGTAAAGGATCGTTTTCACTTCACTTGAAGGTATCTAAACAAGAGTGACATGAGACTGTCATGAATGTGCCATGAACATAAGTCATATACGTTTATGACGTAACGCTTCTTTTAGAAAGTGTCATTTGGTTTTGTTATGAAAAGTTATGGTTAGGGTTAGGGTTCATGTGTCATGACTGTGTCATGACAGTGTCATGTCGCTCTTATGTTGACACCTTCAAGTAAAGTATTACCAAAGGATCTGAATACTTCTTCCACCACAAGAAGTGCATTCTATAGTTGACTCTTTATGTAGTACTTGTGGAGTCTTCTTTCTCCGGTGGGATTCAAGTTATGTAGGGAGCATGCGTGCATCAATTTCTGTGACTCCCTTTTTGGATTTTACACAATTTGAAACTCATCATGGGGGGGGGGGGGGTATACAGAATACTAAAGCTGGTAGCTGCATGCATTTTATGTAATGTGGAGGACATCCAGAATATTAAAAACCTTAATAAATATTTTATCCCACACTTTGTCAGCAGACCACAGATGTATTACATATAAGAACAGACACAAGTAGTGTCCCCTAAATGAGCCAGGGCTTTAAATATGTAATGTTCCTGTGTAGCACTTTCCCTGTATACGTGTGAAACTGCCCTGTGCTTCTAACATGAAGAGATCAAGAAGAATTTGTTAGTCCGTCCCTTAATACTTTCCAACATCCCTATTGGCATTTTGCCCCAAGTCCACTCATTCAAAACTGGAAAGACAAAGCACAAATATCTAGTTTCATTTTTTTTTTTAACAGGTTAAATCAATTAGTTATCAAAATAAACTACAGTGTCAAAGAACATGTCTGCCGGTGCAAAGGGGAGCTGTTGTTTTTGGTAAATGGCACAGGGAATAAGATATATCAAGGGTTGGATAAACAGATCACACACCATAGTTATTTTTGGTCTTTTATATTGATTTGTTGATGACTAGAAAAACATATACAATCACAAGACCTAATCTTTAAGGTCATATATTATAATAGCACAGTGCAGTTACATTTCATTGCAATGGCAGATAGGACACAGCCTAATAGATTATATAAAGTGTTGTTCTCATCAGAGCATGTTTCACTTTTTTGTAAAGCATCATATCTATTTATGTCTATTTTGTGGCGCATAGCCAAGAGATGCGCAAACGTGGCTTTTGATTCATCTTAACAGCTACATTTCTCTTCTTTTTCTTTTTGCCCGTCTCACATAACCTCTCAGGCTTGTGACTTTGATCTTTCACCCCTCCTTTAACTGATTTATTCAAATGAGAAATGGCTCTTCTTGAGGGCAAGGTTTTCTGGTCAGCCTCCCGTAGCGGCACCACAGTCCCACTGTTGAACAGGCGACGGCAGGGATGCAACAAGCCAGCAGATGCCTGGTGCCCGGTGACTTTTCCCAGCACCTCGCACAGCTGTGTGCTCCACCGCTTAACATCAAGGGGAAGCCGGGGTTATTACCACTATGTTTATGTGTCAGGCAGAGTCAATTATACCTCTGACTGGAGAGAAAAAAAAGAGAGAGTGCATGCGGTAAACCTTTCTAACCTCAGGCTGCGTGTGTATGTGAGACTGTGAGTGAGATCCTGAGTGGATGTTTATTAGGTTTAATGAACCGGTTTCTGCAGTAGGGATAGACCAATTATCAAGTCGTTTTTTTGACAGTTTGCAGATTATCTGTATCAGCGTTTTACTTGCTTGATAACCGATTAAATTAATTATGAAAAAGTGCGCCACTTTGACTCCGCTACAGCTCTGTCTGTCCCTCAGCTTCGGTTTCACTCACCACAGAGTCTCACCTAATGTCCTGCCCACAACGCTATCTGACTATCTTTTTACTGTGTATTATGTTGAAAGTTTAGTTTAAGTCTAATTTCTTAAATAATTGCTTGAAGTATTTAAACAAAATGTAGTGTTGGAGTCGGTAACATTCCAAATATCAGTTGTTGGTTTCATTGACTACTAACAATCTGTATCGGTATCAGCCTTGAAAAACAAGTATCGGTCGAGCCCTAGTCTGCAAATATCCAGGTTGCTTCCCTGGCAGTGAGAGAAAATAAATCTTCCCACTCGGCTCCCCTTACTACGTTCGGCAGTGATGGAACAGGCGGCAGCCTCTACTGGGAAGCCAGAAAACTAGGGGCCTCTAGCCAGCAGGCGCCACTGAGGATGAAGGGGTGCTGTGAGCTCGCTCGTTAAACAGCCCTGTGCCCGGCCCTAATGATATCCGCCGGCACGTTTCCCCACTCCCCTGCCCTCTCTCACACTGTATCTTTCCCTTGCTCCCATCTCTTCTATCTTATCACTTTCAATCACTCTCCTGCTCGTGTTTTCTCTCCTCTTTCTTTCTTTAGCCGCCATCTGCCTCTCTCCTCCCCCCTCTGCTCTCCCCCTTACTCTGTTTGGGCGAGGAAGTCAGAACCCGTCTGGTGGATGAAGGAGAAAGGCTCTGTCACACTTGCCTTCTAATGAGCAGTTGCTCTGCGTGTCACCAACTCTGACAGAGCCAAAATGGCCGACACATTTCACACTGCTGGGCCTTGATCTGTCAGGTTTGTGTGTGATCGGCTTGATGGCTTTACTGTGGAATGATATCGTGTAGGGAAAAAAAGAACAAAAACACAGAACAGAAGAAATGATGTAACATGCTGCTTTTGGTGAGAAATTGTCTATTCTTGTTTTCATTGGGACACTAAAACATGTGGTTCTGGACTGGTATTCTGTTTGATGGCCTCCTCAATTTCATACACTGTGTGTATGAGTCAATATTCGTTTAGAGGCTTTTCATTCTCCATGTTCCCTGCCTGGAAGGTAAATATTTAATGTCAGGGTATTTCCACTGCCCTGGTGAATGATTAACATTAGTGTCCTAAATTGCTCCCTTACCAGAAATGTTATTAAGACCGAAACCGCTTGTTTGTCACGGGTCATATTTGTCTTAAAGGTTTATGCAACAGAAAATTGACAGCAACCTCAACCCAAATAAACTAGTACGTGAGGAACAGTTTTAATCCAGTGTGGGCGTTCGTTGTGCTCTGTTGTAACATTGCATTCTATTCTCATAGAAAATTAGACCCTTTCACAACATTTTCATGCCAAATTCATGACAGGTGCAGGTAATAGATGGGTGGTTGGTACAAACAGAAGCACTCCTCCTCCCACCTTGTTGTGCAACCTTGTATGTGGGTTTTGGTTAACCATAGATCTTCTGATAAAAACAATCCCACAATTTTTCTTATTCTCTTTTCACAAATTATTATGCAAATCAGATTGCCCATTTGGCATCTGTTTCATTTTTTGTTTTCACCAGTCGAGGATCTCTCAACATTTATGTCTAATAAATG
This sequence comes from Etheostoma cragini, assembly GCF_013103735.1. Taxonomy (NCBI): domain Eukaryota; kingdom Metazoa; phylum Chordata; class Actinopteri; order Perciformes; family Percidae; genus Etheostoma; species Etheostoma cragini. Next base: position 18,017,834 of record NC_048420.1, on the reverse strand, counting down.
AGATGGTCAGTCTGTTGTGTTAGGAGATTGTGTCGACTTTGCCATCAAACATGTTGAACATGATGAACCTTTAACGATCATAGCAGCCGGAGTCTCTTTCGCTCTGTCATGTTCAGTGAAGAGTATCTGGTCTCACAGAGAACTTCACAAACGTTGTCTAATTGGGCAAAAGATACTGAGATTTTCACCACAAAACCTGCAGAAGTGGTTGAAAAGCTTAAAACAGTATTCATTCCGTAGGCTACCAGCAGATAATGTTGGTTTCTTTTAACCATGATCCCAGTCTATATCTTTAAGAAAGCGTTAGTTAGTCAGCTGGTCTACCACTATGATACTATTACTATTGATATCAGAAAAGTCTTGCATTTTGCAAACCAGCCAGAAAATGTTGGAACATGGCCATGTTGATTGGTAATGTGAAGACAGAATTGTGTTGTATGTTGAATATTGTTTGCACCATATGTAAATATATATATAGTTTAAAAGCTTTAATAATATACATATTTAAAGCATTTAAACAAAGTTTTGTATTGGAGTATGTAACATTAAAAAATCCTAATTTTGACTTAAAGAGTTTCATTTTCACTGTAATTTCATATTAATTGCATATATAGGTTATTGGTTTCATTAACAACTAATAACCAGTATCAGTATCGGCCTTGAAAAACAGTACTGGTGGATCCTTACCCCAGACCCTCATTCTCAACACCAATCCCCTAGCCACTTTCAATTCCAACAATATCATCTAGTTTGCTGACGACACAGCTGTTGTGGGCCTGATCACAAATGACTGACCATCAATGATCAATGACTGACCCTGAAAGAATTAGAGGACCTGAGCTGCTGGTGTCAGGAAAACAACCTACTCATGAACGTCAGGTACATTTAGGAGATGTTAGCTAAATTTAGGAAGTTGCAGAGAGGGAACTATGCCTCCCTTAATATCAACGAGTGCTCAGTGGAGAGGGTGGACAGCTACAATGACTAACCTGACTGCTGCTGCTCTCCGACTCAGAGGTGAAAAAGGCAAGGGAGAAATAGTTTCACCTCAGATGCAAGGAAACTCTAGCCTGGCTTCACCCTCCTACTTGTGCTCAATTTTCTTTTCCCTTCAGTATTACGTTTGTTATCGCGGTATAGTGTTGGGTTTTCTCCATCCAATATTTTAGCGGTCCAATTAGCGAACAGAGGGGAGTGGCTTAGAACGATGACATTGAGGCCGTGTGCTAGAGTTGTAGTTTTGTAATGGCGGTGGAGAATAATGAGAGCGAAACCATTTGGTCCATTGTGGCAACGCTGCCGTATATCCAGAAGTTAAAGCCCGAGCAAGAACAATCTTTGCTGAGTGTTGTTGGTGGCCATGATGTTGTGGCCCTCCTCCCACAGGATTCGAGAAAAGTTGATTTTCCAGCTTGCTTAATTAGGGAGGTTTAGGAGGTGGCTAAGGCTAACACTAGCAATGCTAATGCTAAATATAAGCCTTGTAGGTCTCCCCTCTTGTTGCACATGCTCATGACATACATCACGACCAAACGTCAAAGATTGGTTGTGGCAGATCCAATAGTTTTAAACTTCAACAGAGTACCTGCTTTCAACGAAATTGACACTCTCTCTGTACAAATTAAATGTACAAGAGTCTGGTAGGACCAGATTAGGAAAATTCTGGGGAATTCCCTTAAGTGCTGTAATATGTATACTCCTACATCGCCAAAGGCGTCCAGACGTAGAACATTATGGCCTGTTACGGAAAACAGCCTCTAACAGAACCGCAAGGTTCTACAAAGGGTGGTTCCTTGGCTGAACATACAATAGACAGTGCCCTACCCTGCCTAAAGGATGTTCCCACCAGGAGTTGCAAGAAAAGGGTTGGGATGTTGAATACAGCGTACATCTCAGCATGATGGTTGCAACAAGTGATGTGATGTTGCACTCAGGATGTGAGTCACTTTGGAACATGACTGTAGCAGAGCTGCAGGAACTGTGTGTGTGTGTGTGTGTGTGTGTGTGTGTGTGTGTGTGTGTGTGTGTGTGTGTGTGTGTGTGTGTGTGTGTGTGTGTGAGAGAGAGAGAGTGAGTGAGTGAGTGAGTGAGTGAGTGAGTGAGTGAGTGAGTGAGTGAGTGAGTGAGTGAGTGAGTGAGTGAGTGAGTGAGTGAGTGAGTGAGTGAGTGTGTGTGTGTGTGCGTGCATACCTGAGATTGTGTGTGCAAACCATAGTGTGATCAGGTAGATACAACATGTGCACGATTTTGTGTGTGTGTGTGTGTGTGTGTGTGTGTGTACCAGTATAAGCCTGTGACCACTTTCTGTCATGCACTGGTGCAAATTGGCATCAATTCCTCACAGTCAAAGCAACAAAGGAGATGACAGCCTGTCCACACATCTGAGGATGAACTCACACCAGACAAACACAGCAAGACACATCAAGTTTTCTCAAAACCATCCAGCACAATAACCCATGATGACAACCATTCTTCTGTTTCTAAGGACCAGTACTTTGGAGCTCTTGCAGTTGATTGGCTTGAATAAGATTTGCATAATGTGGGGGCTGAAATAACGCTGAACAATAACTGTTTCAATATGTATGGGCAGTTTAAGATCTATGGCAACAAAACAGTGAATAAACAACAATTCAGTGAACAAAAGTCACTCTCAGCTCTCATGCCTTAGCTACAGCTAAATGTCTTGATTGTCTCATTGGCCTACATTCTTTCTCAAACATTAGACTCTCGCATTCATCTCCAAATCGGCCTCTTAATCTCTGCCACTATAATTTTGCATGACCACAATAAATTGTCCACCAAAATTAAAGATGACATCACTTTCTGTCCTAGCAATTACTCGAACTGTCCACGCCTCACGCCTTCTTTTCCTTAAAAATGGGTTGAGCAAGGGGACTGATTTATTGATTGAGGCTGTGTCTACAATGGCATGCTCAGGGGGATGAGGAAGATTATGTACCAGCGCTGTGATGTTGTTGACACTCCTGTCGCCTTTACAGCTCCGACATGCCAAGACTTGGGCGTGTGCCCACACTGAGTGTGTCTAAACGTGTGTATTGAGGAGGGGGAAGATGGCGGGTTTGAGAGGTCAATGGAAGAGTTTTTGGTTGGGAGATAGAGGGAGGATTGTGTGTGTGTGTGTGTGTGTGTGTGTGTGTGTGTGTGTGTGTGTGTGTGTGTGTGTGTGTGTGTGTGTGTGTGTGTGTGTGTGTGTGTGTGTGTGTGTGTGTGTGTGTGTGTGTCATCGAGGGGTTGGGGGAGAGAGTGGTGGGCCAGCTAGCAGCCTCTGGCTCCACTGTGCCCCATGGGCATCCGGCTTGGCGTAAATTTGCTCTACTGCGACAGCTGGGACCTGGGTGCAAACCAAGACTGAACTCACAAACACACAGCAGCACTCACACAGACAAACACATGTACACAGCAAGAGGACACACACAATTGGATGGGAGGAAAAAGATGGGATGAGGTTTCAGAAAGTCTGTCACAGAGTGGAGGCAAAGCAGTTATGTGTAGTATTAAATTAGAAGTAGAGAAGCACCTTCAGTTTATCCTTATTACAAAAACATTCACTTACTTAATTTTAGTATCCTTTTCATTAAGAAGATGTCTGTTCAACCTGGACTATAGCTTCTTTTAGCTCATTGTTTGGGTTTTTCTGCCCACAACTATACTATGTTATAGTCTAAAAGCTCTCATAGTTTGTTTTTGGCCACTCCAAGCAGCTGTTTTCAGTCAAAAAGTTACCTGGCCACCTATAAACAGCAGACGGACAAAGTTATGGACCAGCTAAAGGAATTCAGCAGCTAATGAACCAGCTATTTTTTGCAGGAGTTAGTGCAAAACAAAAACAGAGCTGAACAAAGCTATAAAGCTCAGAAGATCTGGGGGGAACTGAAGAGATAGCTGATAATTCTCCGTGGATTTCTCACTGCAAGCAACACTTTTCACATTGCACACAATTATCTGATCCATTGTTATTACAAAAATATTGAACATAGCTGCTTCAAGATTAAACATACATTACATTAAGGACAAACTGCTTCCATAATTGGTAGTGAATGTTGACATTGGATGTAAATTGTGAGGTGGAGAATTGTTCAACATATTTCCTTGGGATACTGGGCCGTATGGGCAGAGGAAGAAAGGTGAAGTTAAAATGTAACTTTAATTGATAATCATTTGATATAATTCAGTGTAATTCTCTGGTTTATTAATGTATGCGGACAAGAGTCATAGTTTTAAGTGACAGCTGTTACTGCACAAGTCCAGGTTGAACAGACATCTGCTGTATGAAAACAGAAGATGTCCAGGTAGCTATAAATGTAATTCCAAATACATTTTTACCCTGTGTTAGACATGTAAGTAGGCAACCATGAGCTAAGTCTGCCACATCAAAAGGTTAATAATATAACAGTGTGGTGTTGACACTTGTTTTTGCTGTCCTAAAGTGGCCAAAAATTAAGTTTCTGCAGGTTTAACCGTACCTTGACCTTAATGACACTCTCTCCCTGACCTTACCCATGCCACAATTCGCAAAATTGTAAAATGTGCACATTTTTAAAACGATAGAATTAGAAATTAAAAAAAATGTTGTCACTGAGCATTGTCCACACAGAATTGTCCATTAGAACCAGTTTTTTTTTACCCAGACAAATTAAACCTAATTCATAATTAAAGTTTAGCTACCTTTTTACTTTCACCTTGCCTGGAATTAGCTGAAGCTCCTCGTTTTGATAGTTACATGCACTTCTTTTGCATAACCATCATGCAACTTATGCCCATTAAAAAATTTTAATCAGCTAGCGTTCCTAATTTTTCATCCCAGAGTTCAACCAGCTTTTGAATTGCTCTCCTTTTTTCACGTCAGTGGGTGGTGAATAAGTACATAGATAAGAGAAGAAATTAACTGCGCAATTCCCTTTAGTAAATGGACTTTTTTCCTATTATAGGGATAGAAAAAGAGTTTAGTGCTAAATATGCTTAAATAGGAAAAGGCACATATGAATGTTTAATGTAATGTTCTTTTGCCTTTCATTGCAACAAGGCTCAGGATTTTCAGTTCATCAACTACTACAGATTAAGACATATTTTAGTTTATTTCTTCCTATTAAATTGCTTTCTGAAAATTCAAAAATGTATGACAACCACATTATTCTCTTAATATAAAGGTTGTGGTCATTAAAGTATTGTAAGTTACAGACTCACAAAGAGAGCATAGTGCCTTGTAGGTATCAGTTTCATGGGTTGTGGATCCAGGCAACGAGGAGGCGAAAATGAGGACATAGTTTTTGGAAAGCAGTAGGCTGAAGTCATGGAGGTCAAAGACTGCCGCGAGCCGCCAAGGGAGGGAGGGAGGAAGGGAGGGGGGTTAATGGGAGTAAATCAGGGAACAGCGGAGGTGAGCTGGAACCTTTGAGTTTTTTTATGCTGACTATCCGACTCGCCTCATTTGTCAGTGTACTCTGTTACAGCTGGCTACCAAGCAATGGTTCAAAAAAGAAAGAACTGACTTGACTCAGGATGTGATATAGTTTTCCACTCCACTACTCAGTTGTCATTTAACAATTTTCATTAGTGATACAGTGTTGACTAGAGCTGAAACTTTTTTTTTCTTGTCAAATGGAAAGGTGTGCTTACAGCTCTGGGAAAAGTGAAAAGAAAGTTGCATGAAGTCTTTTGAGGCTTCAGACTAGAATGACCAAATGTGGGACAGAGTATCTTTGTGTGGGACAATCTGGAACACATTACCAATGCTGAGAGATATTGTAAAAGTTTTATATCACATCTATCTACCTGAAAAAATAAACATTTCTAATCTGCCCCTTGGCTTGTAACATCTCTATGCTTTGCCCTCCGGTAGATATTAGCACACAATAGACTACGCCGGTTACAGAGTTAGGCCTTTAGTATGTAAAGGATTTAACAAATATATTATGTTTTAATGCATCTTTTCCAACTCCCAAGCTAAAGTCAATATAGTGAGCACAAAAGGAAACAAATGTTCCACAGTTCTTACGGTTTCTTTGATAGTCCCCACGCACTCATGCATTCCTTATTCTCAACAATGAATCTGCTGTAGCAAAGATGGTGACAAATTAATCTGCACTTGACCCCCATGTGCACAGTTCGATTGATATAGAACAGCCCATGATGACAACCTTTCTTTTTTCACAGCCATTGGATAAAGGCCAGATCTTTTAAAAAGCGTCTGTCCTGCAGTGGTTTGACTTTTGAAAACTAGAGCCAATCAAAATGAGGGGCATTTATGCCTTGCCCCGTAGATAAGCATTTTATATGGGCCCACACCCACATCCACAGCTATTCATTCTAGCGAATGTTTAGGTCCATCCAGTGTGACAGATATTACCACCAACACATCTCTCAACATGACAAAATGTGCCTTACCAGGCAACCGAGTATATTGTACCACATTATGCGTTATCGCTCTGATGTGTTTTGACAGCTCAGAGTCTCTCAATATTAAACTCTACCGAATACAGAATGAAAACAGCTGGGGCACAAGGTTAGATCAACATTTCAGGCCTTCCCCTCTTTGATGATACATTCTTGCACACAACATTCATGCATTTAAAATGGCATTCATTTTTCACAAGCCCACCCAACCATTCACTTTGAAAAACCCTCATCTTATTGTCACAACAAATGCACCATTACATGTAAAGCATGATATAAAATTTTAAAGTGAAACAATAACACAAAAAAACAGCTTGTAACAGTACATTTGCAGTGACTTAAGTGCAGCATGGGTAAAATGAATTAATTTCAGGTGCTGAAAAATGTAAGAAAAGGAAAGCAGGTGGCTGGGTGACAGACAGGTTTGATAGAATGATCAACTGGCTTTTAGATACAATCGCAAGTCAGACAGAAAGGCAGACAGAAAGAGACAAAGCATTATTCACGTCTCTTTATCTTTCAATTGAGCTGTAATGTACAGAGAAAGGTGGAAGCCCTCCCACCTCACACTCACAGAATTCTCAGTGGGAATACACGCTTGGCATGATGCATACAGCGCCTATCATAATTGCTTGTGCCTTCCCTTATCTAAGTACCTGGGACAGCAGCACTTTGTTAGGACTCACTTTGATTAATTGCTGATGCACACAACCACTCTATTTACTGCATGTAGGTCAGGTTGTACCTGCTCAACCATTAGGTGGCAAAACCTTGATGCGCCTAAAATATACAGAAGTTTACTTTTTGTTTACTTACTGCAAGACACAGCAGGGTGATGTTGCACCTGGCGCCTGACCAGATCCAAAAATATTTACTTGTTCCAGAAATTCCTTTTTTTATTTTATTCTTTTATCTGGAAAGATGTAGATGGCTGTGGGCACTGCTACCTGGTCAATGTTCAGTCTTTTTTATGTCAGTATGGTAGCTCTCTGTGTGCAGTGGAGATTCTATTTACATGCGTGTTCTTCTTACGCCACAGGTAAGCCTGGAGTTACCTAGTTTTGTCCGAGAGGGAGTGTTGAGCTGAGGAATTGTGTGCAGTCACTGAGGCTAAGCTAGCTGCCGAATGTTCAGTAAATCCCTCCAAATAGTCTAGCTACCTGATTGTTAAACCACAATGTCCCATTTTCTGACTCTATGTTTAAAATAAAATATGATCAGGCCGAGCAACAAAACTAACACAGTACTTAAGATTCTCATCAAAGTAATTAGTAAAGTAAGGTAATTATGTTTTAATGAATAATGCATAATGAGTAATTGATTGCAGCTTTCAAATAACTTGCCCAACACTGTGCAACAGCTATTGGACGGATTACCATTAAATGTTACACAAAGATGGTCCCAGAGGATGGATCCTTATAACCCTGTTGATCCCCCTGACTCTGCCTTTGGTACTACCACAAGGTTGACATTTGTGGTTTTCAGTGGCATGTTTTAAAACTATTGGATGGATTGGCATGAGAATTGGTTCAAACATTCATGTCACCCCTCAAGATGAACTGTAAAAACTGTGGTGATCCCTGAATGTTTTATCCAGAGCCATCCTCAGGTGAAGATGTTAATTTGTCTTTATTGATTTAGCCAGTGTCCTACATACGTTGTCCTACTGGTTGTTAGTGCAAGACAAAAATTAGCAATGCCACAAAACTATTTGCTATACTTCATGATAACTTTGTTTTAAGTACCAATGCACAAATACTTACCAAAACATGCTTCCGCAGAGTAGATGTAAAGTTATTGAATGCTGCCAGTTCAGTCACCTTTGGCAGGCACATCTGGCATTCAAATGGGGACAAGGATTTTTTGTCATTTTGGACAGCAGAATTCAATGTTTCTACTACTCAACACAGTGATGTGAGTAAATGTATTTCATTACTTTTCACCTCTGGGAAATTCCAAATTGAATCTCCTTTTGCCTTTAAATGTCCCAGCTCAGCTGGTAAAGTGGACTTTGACTCTTGGTAGAAATAATGATCTAATGATGACTGGACAGGCCTGCTGATTTTTATAGCCAAAATGGTATTTAATGGTGCCCTGCCACACAAAACCATTTATACTTGCATTTTGTAAAATATGTTAGGTCCATATGTTTGTGTTCTGAATGTGATGTTGAATGAACTGCTACCTCCTCTGTCAGCTCTAGCCTCTGAAAAGAAAAAAGTAGAGAAATCAGCCAATTACAAAAGCTGGTCAGTTTGACGCCATGTTGCCTGAGCTCATTAGAATTCATAATAATATATTCAGAGTCAAGCACATTTGCTCGTTGAACATTAACAAAAAACTGGCACAAATCAAGCTGAGTCTTCCTGCAGGCTTTCTATGCCACGCTAGAATGGCTTGAAACAAGGTAACCAAGGCATCTTTTCCACAAAAAAATGTTACAGAGTCCATGGTAGAACTTCAGACATTACCGCAAAGTAATGAAATACGTGTGGCAGGGAACCTTTAAATGTGGTAATATTTGTTCTAATAAAACCAGTCACTGACCTCATTACTGGATCATTCATGCTTAGTTTGCATTTCATTTTTACATATTTACCTTAGTAAGCTTTTTGTTTGTTTTCATGTGAATAACACTGAGTGTAATTTAGACTACAGGGTTGTTAAACTGCTACAAATACTCTGTAAGTTGTTTAAGTCTCATACCTTTCGGTGCAGCCCTGCACTTTATTAGTCCCCTATCATTCAGCTGTAATATGTTTTTGTTTGTTTTTCCTCATTTAGTGTAAGCACAGTCTCAAATTAATTCCCCCCTGTGGAATCCCCCCTCCAGCCTTTGGTGTACTCACTCACACACTGTGAACTTTTAAACAGTGATACAGCTCTTCTTACAGTCTGTTACCTTCTGTTTCTTTTTTGTTCTTTCTGTACCTGCTCTCATTTCACAACCTTTGGTCTACACTGTTGTTCTCTTTCACCTACCAATGCTTCAATTTAAACACTTTTCGTTTTCATATTTACTCTCAGTGGAGCTAAAAGAATGTGTTCCACATTTCACACACCTGACAATTTCCTCACACTTTTGCTACATCTGCATGTGTAATAACCTTAATTTCCATCTACTTGAAAAAAAATTTGATTGGAAGTCAAGTCTGCCTCACATTATTAATTTTGACAATTTGTCAGGGATTTGAAATCCTCAAAATGTGACTTTGCAGGGCTGTTGGTAGATAGATTGTATTACAGTTACATTTGCCAAGCTGTTCAGGCAAGCTCGAACTCAGAGCAGACCAAAGAGAGGAGGGAGAGAAGAGGGGGTCGGTGTAAGGAGACAGACAGACAAAGAAATTCCTGCAGACTTTTGTATTGGCAAATGTAATGGAGATAAAGTTGCACATCTGATATTAAAGGAAGACAAGGAGACTCTCACACAGAGAGAATTGGATGCACAGAACATCTTTCTAAGAAAAGATCTTGACAATTACAAGGTTCTTGACTTCTTAGAATTTGCCTTTTTACTGAGCACAAACCAGCCATACCCAAATGCTCTCTTTATTTTCTCTCACTCTTACTCATCATCCTTACACGGTTCAATAGCAACAGATATTTCCAAATAAACAGTTACTTGCATTACTTGTTTTAAAGTCGGAGTTCCGTGACTATGGACTTGTTCTGTTGTAGGTTTGAGTAACAGTATTACTGCCAGTGACAGGAACTGGAACAACAGGTTTATTAAAACGACTTAGCCCATAATGCTGTAGCTATGACTCCTCATTCAAAAAAACAGGAGGAGAGTTGATATGTATTGTTACAATTGTTTGTTGTTAGGTTTTCCTGGAAATGAAGAAATGGCATTGTTCTTGTGTCATAATGTAGATAGGATTAAACCTAGTATTAAAAGGATCCTAAGGAAAAATGATCAGCTGTCATTTTTTTCACATTTTCAGACAGTTTGTTTTCACATTTAATGTTAGAAAAGCCTTTAAGCTTCAGGACCGGACCTACCATCTTGTTTGGCAACCATTGCATCTCAGGGAACATTGGGAGTGTTAATTTCCTCAAATCCGATAAAGTGCAGGGCAGACGCCGTCTAGTGATGAAGATCTGGTGATAAAATGGAAACGAAGAGGGGCAGTTGCATAAAGAGATGACACTTTTATTTGACTTTAACAACATAACGTTTGAAGCACCTTGCTTTAGACAGTGCATGCAAAGGGTGATCAATAATACAGCATTGTGTTATCTGCTCCCAGATGTGCTTCTATATAATACCATCATGCATATTCTCGAGCTGTTGTACAATCACAGAAAGTAATCATCAGATCTTTATAAGATAAGATTCCTTTATTGTCAATGCATACAATGAGATTCAGATGCACTACTTGAAATACCAAAAATATACTGTACCTGTCAAACATCTCACATTCACAAATACGCAACACACATACTGTACACAACTGCTAACATATGCATGTTAAAAAGTGAAAACATCTCCTTGTAAATGGATTCTCGTGTGATTAGATACCTGCCAAGCTACCATCTGACAAACATCTGGAAGCAGACTGTGGTTTGAGAACACCATTTGGCTTTTTCAAACCTGATGCAGGAAGAAGTGTGGAAACCATCTTGTCAGACCTTATTACGTTATCAGTTGTTTACTTATACAGCTTAGCTGCCCCCTTACTTCAGGTGAAATGTCTTTATGAATTGGTCTTTTGAATGTCAAACCTCTCATAATTACCTGCTTTGTACATTATTCTACGCTCAGACTGCATCATAGAGATGTCAATAATGTTCGGATTGCACTGCTGTGTTTAGCTTACCGTATGTGTTTTACTAAGTTAAGTGTTCATGAGCTTTTGTTTGCAACTGCTTCTCCTGTCAAAAAGTGCCACCCTTTAAAAACTGATTTTTTGGGCTTGCTGCATTGTGTTCTTGGCACTGACTGCTTTGCCCTTTTGGAACTGGTTTATTTGCTTTTTGTTGTTTCACAACTCACATAACCAAAGCCATGAAAAGCAGATTTCTTTTTCTTTTCTCACCTTAAGCACAATATTAATTTACATCTCCACAATTTAATGTGACTTTGCAATCATGACTTGTGTTGCTTTTTAACTTAAATAAGATCATACCTCAAGAAATACAGTCGAATGACGACAACCTCTTAACAAAGCATTGCGTGATGCAGGCACGTAATGTGTTACAATTAAGTGCCAGCACCACAGAAACAATATGGGTTTAGGCAAAACTACTTTGTTAGATTAAGGAAAAACATCACGGTTTGGGTTCAAAAACGTGCTTCACTTACATCACACATCCTACGTAACAAACTAACAAAAAAACTTTGTTTGACCCATCCATCCACCCTGACCTCCTCTCTATGCAGACTTTGAGACAGGGCTGTGTTGTACCAAGAAATACGAGTGTTCACCAAGACAAAGAATCCTAATTGCCTTTCCATTGGCATTGTTTCTGTTGTTCCAGTGTCCATGCCACCACACTTAAGGCAGTGATTAGTGAGGCCATTTAATGTATTTCTGTGGAATCAGGTTGGCTTACAAGGTTTTTAACAGATCTATCAACATCTTTGGTCTTATTAAGCTGGTGGAGTTTGCTCAGTTGTCACAGCTCGGCTGTATAGTATAGCATCTCCATGCCAACTGAGCAAACTTTATCCCTTTAGGAAGACAGGAAGATGTGGTTAACTTCAGAAGAAGCCAGTAAGTGGACTTTGAGTTGTGAGTTTTCACCAAAGACTTAAAATGATTTTCTATGTGTTTTTATGTCACTCGGACCAGGTTTTTCTAGTTTGAGTTGAACAACATAGGACACCTTTTGATTGGTTCCCCAGTTTAATCTTTTAAAACTGCTAATATTATACACAGTAAATAACTTTCTGTCAACATTATGAACAAAACATCCCTGAGGATTACCATTTTATCCATAAACTGTAATAAAGAGCAACAAAAATGTCAGTTGACACAACAGCGGTCACAGGACCTTTGTCAGAAAGCAGCAATTCCCAAACCCTGTAAATGTTTGACGGGTGGCGTATGGAGGCTTTGTCATCCCAGTGAATGGAAAATGTTGTTCTTATCACTGTGCTGGTTAGCTTCAGGCAATGTAGCATGTGGGATTAATGTGGATGTGTCACTACATTCACTCAGAGCTCAGAGCGTAATGAGGAACTCCCTAACTGTTAAACAGAATTAAACTTGATTTACAACTCTACAGTTCTTAGGTTTTGTTCCCTTCCCACACTCTCTTTCCTTTTTTGTCTCCCTCCACACCGTAGTCACTTTTTTTGTTTTCATTCTCATCCCACTCCCTCTTTTGCCATCTAAACAAATTAGGGAGCAAATGAGGAGGGAGGAGTGAAATGGGTGATGAGCCATGCCAGAATGTCAACAGATGATAAGGGGGGCGACAATGGTTGGGGGGGGAAGAGGGAGAAAGAGAGAGAGAATGTGATGAAAGGAGAAAAGTATTCCCTGAAACCCAGACCTGAAAAGAAAAGATTAATGAGGCCAGATGTTGGGCTTCTTTTAGCATGAATCATTGCATTCCACATGACATAGCAAAAATGACCCCCCCCATTTCCCCAAACATAGATGCAGCAGGCAAATTACTTCCCGGACTGTAGACAATAGAGACAAATCCTATCCTTTTCTGACTTGAGCAACTTTCTTCTTGCCCAGTCAGAACAGTATATTGACTAAATGTTTCAGGCTTTTGTTTCATGCTGACATCACTTTATTTCAATCTATACCCCTCTGAAAAAACAAGGTCTTTTAAATAGACACATTCAGGCAGAACCACTTCAGAGTAGCTTGGTTGCCTGACCAAGCTAATTATGGCATGCGGTCAATCAAGTAGGTTGGAATCTGCAGTGCCTTAACAATAACGTGAGAACACAACGGATCATACAGAGGCACGGTGACCAGCCACAGACGCCTGACATCCTTTAAGAAATCAATGGAACTCAGCCAGTGTGCCAGCAGTGTTAGCTTGATAGCCTTGATTGATTGAACATGTGGCAGCAAAATAAATCGCAGAGCAGGATAAGATAAAGCAAAGGAAGGAAATTGCTTTTTCTTCACCAATTTCATAAAAAGTAAGCTCTACATGGTGGTGATGGTGCAGTGGATATGACCCATGCCTTTGGTGTGGGAGGTCTGGGTTTGCTTCCCACAGCACACATCAACCAATGTGTCCTTGATCAAGCCACTTCCTCCAACATATATAGCAATTGTAAGTCACTTTGGTTGAAATCGTCAGCTAAGTGTCATGTGATGTAATGTAACTTTGTTTCCATGATGTGCATGGCATGATCTCAAGTCCATGTCTACCACATGTAGGGAGACCATATTTTGATTTCTTAAAAAGAGGACAATCGGCACGGCCTCGAAACAAATTCAGAAAGGCTTCTCAGAGGTTACAGAACATGCTTTATCATGCCTCAATGGTATAAAAATAACTTGCACTCCTCCTCCACTTGTCCCAACCAGGACGGTACGTGGAAAGTTAGTGAAGCTGCACTTACGCTTCGAAATTTTGTGTGCAACGTTACAGCGCTGTCTGATCTGCTCCCTGCATGTCCTCCTCTGTCTGATCTGCTCACTGTATGTGCTCCGCTGTCTGATCTGCTCCCTGTATGTGCTCCGCTGTCTGATCTGCTCCCTGTATGTGCTCCGCTGTCTGATCTGCTTCCTGTATGTGCTCCGCTGTCTGATCTGCTTCCTGTATGTGCTCTGCTGTCTGATCTACTCCCTGCATGTGCTCCGCTGCCTAAACTACTCCCTGTATGTGCTCCACTGTCTGATCTGCTTTCTCTATGTGCTCTGCTGTTGGATCTGCTGCTCCCTGTATGTGCTCTGGTGTCTGATCTGCTCCCTGTATGTGCTCCGCTGTCTGATCTGCTCCCGGCATGTGCCCCGGACAGTACGTGAAAAGTAGACATGTCCAGGCAAAGAGGACGTTTGCTCACCCTAATAAATGCCTATTCTCTATTCTATTCTATTTTTGGTAGAGTGTAACCTAACATTAGCCTAAAGATAACAACATTAGCTTTAAGTATACACATCCTCAGCTATCTATAGATATCTTTGTTCATTTTAAAGGCTTGTTAAGTTTGTAGCGAGGTAGCTCATATGAGGGCATTGCTATCAATCTCTGCCTGTGCAATTCCGAACAGAGATGGAATAAGGATGTGCTTAGCCTAGTTTAGCTTAGCATAAAGACCGGGACAAGGGAGAAATAGCTGGCTTGGCTTTCTCCAAAGATCAAAAATAAGCTTACCAATATTTGAAGCTGATCTTTTCACAATGTAACTTATTTGTTTAACCCATACTATATATGACCAGACATGTAAACACAACAATTTGTGATTGTAGATTGTTCAAGCTATTTCTTGTAGAACAACAGTTTATCCATCTGCCTAGCACTTAATCTTAATCTTTGTGTGTTAGCTAAGCATAGACTGGAAGCAGTCGTAATATTCAAAAATATGTCTACCTCTACAGCTCTAACCCTGCCTTATTAACATATTGTATAATGTTTGTTCAACCTGTACTTAAATAGGAACATAAAAATGACAATTGACGATGTTCAGAGGGGTGCACTAGAACAGTTTGCAAACAACAGCTGGGGACAGTTACAGTGCACAACTTATGTTTTATCATCACGGTTGCCAGGTTTATGTAGAGAGACCAAAACCTGTGATCAACAAACTATATTTGGCGGTCTGTGTGATGGCCAGATATGCTGTACAAATTTGTGTTAGAATTTTGGTTGTGTTCAGGTCAAACAAACTACATACTTTAAGTAAATAGTTCAGCATGAGAGGTGTTTAGAGTCATTCTCAGCTAGGGATAGGGATGCTACCAGAGACACAAGGTTGATATTGATCTTCTCATCTCACTCTTGGATAGAAAAAAAATGTTAAACCTTTCCTTCAAGGACATGAGGAGATTTCTGACTTATTACTAGCAAAAGAAGGACGTTGGTGTGTTTTTCTGTCAGACTTGGGTTCCTCTGTTCAGCCTGGTTGGTGAAGTCGTTACATTGGCTCCATGGTCGTCAGAGGACGTGTTTTGTTAATAACCCATGAGTAAAATGGGTCGGCCATAAAACTTCAGCTGAAACTTCTTGTGTCAGAAAGCTCATTTCAATTCCTAAGTGGGACTCCAACAGCCAAACGCAACCTCCAGCAGTAATAAAACATAAGAGAGACCTAATGCACATAGCCAGAAGGCATCCGGGCCACAGTCGTCTCTGCGACTTAGTGTTGAGCCCCGCCAACAGAAGAGGCCATCCATAATTAACCCTGCACTGTCAAGTCAAGGCAGCAGTCACAACATGTCCTCACATGTCATTTTAACCTTTTTCCCTGCATCATTTTCTCCGCCGTCAACTCATCACCCAGATCTGTCGTTCCCTGCATAAGGACTGCTATTAGAGAGGGCGAGGGAGAAGGCTTTGATCTGCTGTGTTTCCTTCACAGCGTCTCTCTCAAAGGCTTTGGACAGCAGAGGGATAAAATGTGTTTCTCATTTGCTTTTGTTAAGGGTGATTTCTGTGATTTATTCCCTGTTAGTAAGAAGTGATTGAACTATTTGGCCGTAGGGTAATCATCAACATCTTGTTCTCAGCAAAAAACTAAGTGTATTATTTTGTTTCCTGCTTCCTTCTCTGTATTCCCCGCTCATCTGTCTAAATCTTAATAAATCTTCGTATGAATAAAGATTTCATTAATTCCGGAGATGGGGGAAATGGGCAATTAAAATGTGTGAATCAAAGCAGAGAGAGAGAGAAGAGGTATAGGGAGTGCAATTGACTGAGTCAAAGGGTCAGAGAGGCTAAGTCGGAGAGAAAGGAGAAACAAGAAAAAGAGCAAGAGACAGTGATTAAAAAGTGAAAGAAGGAGATCGATTTGGGCATGTTTGACTAGAAACTGAAATGAGGGCCACTCAAATGTGTGAGTGAAAGTAAAGTGAAGTGAAGAATTGTACGATCTAGAGAGTGAAATCAGAGACAGCTGAGCCGTATGGACACAGAGAGAATGATGGAGAATGACATGTAAAGATAGATTTTCCTTCCACTGAAAACTGAAATGTGGAGAGAAAAATGAACATCTGTATTAAAATATGACTCACAATGACAAAATTAAAAAGTGCTTTTAACATGCAAACATCTAGGGCTTATGGGAAATTATTTTTGTTAAAGGCGGCTATGAAACATTAAATAAACATTGAATAGACAACAAAATTGTTTTTTAATAAACAACTTTAGACACACAAAGTGATTCACGTGACAAACTATTAAGAAAAGGTCGTTGTTAGAGTTGTTACAATTTCCAGTGGGATTTTGAATGAGGTTTTCTTTTTTATAAAGCAAAACCCGGAAGCTCAAAGTATCTGTGGGCCTCAGGCCCCCAGGAAGTGGGCTGGGCTTTAAAGCAAATTGAACATAGTGGGTAAACATTTTGGAGCATCCCAACCCGCTGGAAATGACTTCACTATCAGAATTGTATCCATTCGGTCCAATGACATATAGAGTCTAAAAGAGCTGCACAATTTAAACCATTAAATCCCCATTGGAGTTAGCAGAGCGCTAAACCGAGCCGGCTCGGCCAGCAGAAGTCTCTACTGCGCCTGCTCTGTGGGCCGCACAGTGGGAAGCAGTGCCGATCATCCAGGTCATTTTATACTCAGTTTCAGCTCTATGATCCAGTTCTCATAATACATCCTTGGATGGCCTAAGTACAACCTCAGAAAGCCGTTAGGATGGCTGTAGACTCTTAGTCACAGGTGCAAGAACTCAACCACAAGGATCCAACAAGCTCCCAATCCTCCTGCAAATAAATCCTCACTCAATTCCAAATATCTAGCAGCCAACAAAACAGACGTGGCAAGGACAGAGGTTGGTGGGAAAAATGGGTCAGAGTTTAAAGGGGAGAGGAGATCAGGCGTCCCTCTGATCTTTGGCAGGGGAGTTAAAACATTAACATTCACCCTGCACAGCAAGGCTCTAGCTCTGCATCTACTCAAAGATGAAGAAGAGATGCTTAGGGTATGTTTGCAGCATACGTTTGCATGATTAGGCTTATAGACTGAGAGGAATGTACAACAACATGCTGTGTATATGGAGAAAAATGATGGAAGAAAAAAAAACAGACCCTATATTGTGTATGTGGTCTGATCTCCTCATAGTCTCTATCCATGTGATTGCTTGAGTCCATTTATCTTTCCATGTGAGTGTTGCTTGCATGGAGTAATTGTAAATTAAGTGGATTTACTGTGCACTATAGTCCCTGAGGGAATTAGAGAATCTCTGAATGGATGCAAAATCCTATCGTACTGTAGCCAGCAGGTCCCACAGCAGCATCAGCACTTTCTGAGGCACTGATATCAGTAGGAGCTCCTTTGATTGATACTGATTTAATATCAGCACGGTAGATTTAATGATACTGACACTCATTATGTTTCAGCTCCCTGAAGTGGGGCCCGTGGTTCAAGTGATTGGAAAATTCAGCTGCAAGTGTGCTTAAGAATAGGTGTTTCGTTGGCTGTACCGTACACCTTGTTATGAGCAGAAGTAGTTGTTGTTCAGCCAAGACAGAGGTATTGTCTTTAATCACAAAGTTGGAAAGTAAGTAAGGACAAAGTATATGTAAAGTTGCTCTTTCGGGGCTTTGCGTAAAAAGAAATTACAAGACGCATTCTTTTTCCTCCTGGCTTTAGTGGCCTTACACCATCCAAATCCCCCCAAATCAAAATCCACCTCGGATGAATTGCAGTGGAATACAAATGAGCAGGCAGTGGCAGGAATTTCTGTTTTAATGAGGACAAAAACCTATCACCACATCTAACCTGAAACGCTTCATTTGCTGCTGCCTGCCAGCCAGGACTTCCCAGTAGAATTCCAGGGTTCAAATTGTCGAGTTTCAGTGCAGTTCGCTCAGGGCTCTGGCAACAAACGATGGCCTCCCTCCCACACCCCCGAACATTTAAACCCAGCTCAGTTTGCCCAAAGCAATCCCGGCTCGAGAGTCGAAAGGTCATTTTAAATAAATAAAGAATAGGGAGATCACTAGGCATCCCACACACAGAGTGAGCAGCACTTTAAATGGATAGCCAAGGCATACACCATTTAGCATTCAGTTGCCTGAAGCAATCCATGAGGCTGGCAGTCTGAGAACACAAAGTCCAAGTCCAGATTGGCTCCCACTCACTTGCCACGGCTACATCAGTCATATTGCTCTGTTAGCTAAACTCCTGGCCTGTTTGTCACTGCACCGTTTGCTGTTTTCAGCTATGAGAAAAGACACTGTGTTTTAATTCATTGCCTTAGGTTCAGACCAGTGTTGTGACCAGCATTTCATTACAATATGTTCATCTCTATCTCTCTCAACCTTTACCCTCTCAAGGTAAACAGGAATAGTCACTGGGGAAACAAAAAACAGGTGACTAAAAATTGGACATGAATCCTTGAAAACCAATGTATTATTTTCTGAATTTTCCAAATAAAAGCAGTATTGTCAGAAAGGAAGCAAACACTCCCAGTGAGACTGTGGAAGCGAGATTACACACTACATCAGTGGCACTCTATTCTCAGGTTCTCATGGAGGAACTTCACAAGCTTTTAAAAGAAACCTCAATTGGATTTCCGACTCTTTATTCACACGACCACCAAAAACAACTAAATATAGTCTCAAGTGCAGTACCAAGCCAGGTGCATGGACCCAACCACACACACAGCAGCCCTCAGATACAGTATGTTTTTGGGACATGAGTGCCTATGCACACCTTGAGACACACACACACGCCCTTTGTGTTTGCAGGAGCCCAGCTTGTTACATCATCCAGAGGGGAGTTTATCAGTGACTGATCAGCAGCAGCCTGAAGACTCTCAAAGGCTGTTTTGTCTTCCTCTTGCCTGAAACTCCCTGAACCGACAGATTACCTTCCAGCCGTGGGTATTTGTTTACCGCGGCCTGAATTTGCAAGTCTTTATCATGGCTGTCTGCCGTCACTGAGGGGAAGTGCTTTACATTTGCTTTATCAGTGCGAGGAGAAGATCCCACAGGTGATCCAGGTCTTTACTTGACCAACTTTTTAGTCAATTTATTCAGTCAGGACATATTAAAATGATTGCATCTGGTAAAAGTCATGATAGTATACATTTGTCTAAATGGCAATTGAGTATCCAGGTCAACAGAGTGTAGAAGTCCCATTCCCATAATGTCTAAATGCTTACATCTTTTAAAGCTGTTAATTTTACCCATGAATGATTCAATCTGCAGGAATATAATCAATAATAACCCAAAGGGAAACTAACCCAACAAGTGAAAGAAAGGGAATATGTTTTCCCCTCTTGAGTTCACATGAAGTTCTTCTTCTTAGAAACTAATTTAAGCAAAAACAAGTGACACAAAAACGTTGAACTATATAGCAAAAGTAGATGGTAGATGTAAAAAAACAACCTACTAATGTTGCACTAAAGTAGCCAAACAGTCGGTGCCACTCATTTATCACCGTTACATTTCAGTCAAGTAGCAAAGCATCCAATTCTCAAAAAAAATAAAAAAATAAAAACCTTTTCTGAAGGTTTATCCAGAATCATGAACCATCTGCATAAACAAAACACATTTCCCAATCCCGGTATCCGGAAACGTCCTTTCTCTTTTTGTAAAACAAAAAGCAAAATATTAGCACGTTATTTTGTATGAAAACAGGTGAGATTGGAACAAAGCATCAGTGTACTTTTCATGTTGTACAAGTTTAACAAGGAGGCTATGTTATATTTTATTGCATAACAGCCATCATTTTTTTCATCCAGACGGTTAGAAAATTCTTTGATGATTCAGAAAAAATACCTGAAAAACAGTGCTAAGTGTTGTTGGATGACCTAGTGGGTTTTTCAAAGCTTGCTGAAAGATTTATTTTTCTGAAAGCTGAATGCTAAGCTATGTGACTCAAATGTAATGATAATACATCAGAGGCACAAAGTAGAAGTAGGATATCAATTTAAGTCATCTAGCTAGATTGCTTTTCTTACTTCAACTTTAATTTCAAACATTGGAACTGGGAGATATTTGTTCCAAAACTTTGAACTTTTACACTGTTTGTGCAAAATAGTAATGCAGCATGACATCGACATGCTGATATGTACCATCCCAGAATGTGAGCCATAGCTTCATATCAAAGAAAACAATTGATCATCATCTCATTGGACAGAGCATTTGCTTTTTTTCCCTGCATGTAAGAATTTGTCATTTTGCCTTTATTTTCATTCCGCCACTAGTGGAGCAGTTTTATGCACATGGTGATGCTGCCACCAGGATTGAATTTAAAAAGGGAGAATCTACAGTATATGGATGCTGTTCTCTTATTCAAACCCACTGTTTTGTTCATTGAAAATGTGTTTTCTATATAACATTCTTTCTAAGTCCAGCTGTCTAACGTTTCACAGCTGGCGAGGCCTTCTCATCTTCTCACATCTTAGACTGGCTACAGTCCTGTGAAGGAGAGAGACCAAAGTCTGATTGAAGAGGGGAATTTTTCTGGTGTGGAAATATTAGAAGTGTACACAAGGAAGGATGAAGGAAGGGAGTGAAGCAAAGCTCACTGGAATGACTCCCAGTCCTCACCGCGGTCATGCAGAGACCACACAGCTCCGAAATGTTCCAAAGCAGTTGGGATACACGGGGATAAACCTGGGGTATATGGGCCCTTTGATGGTGCAGCAGTTAACTCTGCAGTCTCTGCACAAGCTTTACTGTGTCTCACCTGCAATGAAGAGAAATGCTTAATGACGTGAACAACCTGCAATACATTATAAAGACACAGGCATTTTTTCAAGCAAACAACTCCATTCAGATTACACCACATTCTCTAGTTAACACGATCCTGGTTTCAAGTGTCATTAAGCAACAATGCGTTATTCCCGCTAGAGTTGCAAGCAATTAAGAGCAAAGTCCCCCAGGCATAAACAACAAGAACAACAGGATACTCAAACAAGAGGCAGAGGTGTGAAGTATGCCAGTTGTGTGGCTTTTCCATCTGAGGTAGAATTATTGTATGAAGACATTTAGGAGAAAATACAAGGCTAATAGAACCTGCTAGAATATAGCCATAGACAGAGAAATCAAGGTTCATGGTTTCTTTGCAGTCAACGAAAACTTTCTTATGTGGACTGCTTGACATTGGATTAAGCAGGACAACCACTAAGATAGGAGCAGCGCTCTGGAACGGCACCCAGGCCTCTACATCACCAGCACATTCCGACGATGAGCGCTGGCCAACCACAGGATCCTGGCCTGTCTCCCAGCCAGCCCTGCTAATTAGTCCTCCTCTTTTGAGCTAATTGGCCGATAAAAAATGAGGATGGCCTCTTCACCCAGCCGGAGTGTTTTGCCACCAAATAGCAATGGGGAGGATTATGCGGGTTTATGAAGCATGGTGACACTCAGCGAGAACCACTCCTCTGCTATTAATTTCCTTGTCAAGGGGGTTGTCTGTGCTGAGTCACTTTGCTGTTAGTGGATACAAAAAAAAAATTTAGTGTGGGGTCGACTTCCAACAAGTCATGAAATGCCTTTATATCTTAACTTTTTTACTGTGGTAGAAATTAACAATGCAATAACTATTTTCAGCAGATGGTGAGTCCTGTAGGCGATATCAGTGTTACAACATGTTACAGGCAAATTGCACAGGGCTTATCTTACTTTTGTGGCTTTTGATTTTCTTTGCAGTGTCGGGACTGTGGGTTAGTGATTCTGGATTCCCATAAAGAAAAAAAACGGTGTGACAGTAGACCATGCCAAATGGTTCAAAAAGAAAAGCTTTGATGGGGCGTCCTGGTGGTGGAGACACAAGACAATGTGACTGTGACGTTTGGCCAGTTTAATTCCAGCTGTGGACCTTTGTTAAATGTCGTACTCCTCTCTCCTCATTTCCTGCTGGTCTCTATGCTGTCTCTACAGCTGTCCAATAAAGACAATAAATGTCATTGTTGACATTGTTGTCAAGGTTTCCTAGTATGGGACATACACTGTGAAACAAATAAATAAGTAGTGTAAAAGAGTAGTGCTGCAAAGAAAGAACGAAAGAAAGAAAGAAAGAAAGAAAGAAAGAAAGAAAGAAAGAAAGAAAGAAAGAAAGAAAGAAAGAAAGAAAGAGATATGATAAGATAAGATATAAGACTTTATTGTCCCCAAAGGGAAATTTGTTTTGGACTCTGTCCGTTCCGCAGCTTTATAAAGACAACCCAAAATACAGGAAATAAGCATCTCTCAGCACAAAAAGAAAAATGGAATAAAAATACAATCACAGAAATAAATAAATAAATGATATGTGTACCAAATTTACAAATAAATAGCTTATGTGTTTTACAGTAGGTTGAAATAGTCAAGTCAAGCCAATTTATTGAGCATGCTGTGTGTAAAAACAATAAATGATGACCAAAGTGCTTTACGGAGACCTTCAAATTAGGATTAGAACAATTCATGTAACTCATAAAATAAAAGCAACCCATAAATTATGAGTAGGCAATAAAACAAAATAACTGACATCTTTGTGACATGAAGGACAATGAGTGTAAAAATGTGCCTGTATACTTTCAGAATATAACTTATCAGAGGAAATCTTTGTACTGATGATGTTTTGTTCTCTGGCTCATCTCCAAACAACTTTGATAGGCTTACAATTAGATAATTTGCACATGCGGAGCACTCCGGTTGTGAATGGGTGCATTGCCGCAAGTCCCTCCTTTTCCGGTTCCACGGACGAACCAATCAGCGGCGCCGGTGTGCATCGATGGGACGTCACGTCAGCTGCCGTCGTGTCGGGATTGGAATGTTACCGACTAACAATCGGAACAACTGAGCACTCGGTAACTGGACACTAAGATCAAGGAATCCCGTTTTTTGAACATTGTCCTAGCTGTTTACCCGGTCTGAGGTTAGCGTGTGTTTGCTTCGTGTCGACCGGATAACTTCGCCTGCTGCGCGGCTCCCCGCCGATGAGGTTTTTTGTTTTATATCAGCGCGTTTGAGGGTATGTGGCGAGGTTGTAATAAATAAGAAGAGAAATGCAGGGATTCGTCAGGTTACAGTTGTACCGCTGAGCGGCCCCGGCGCTACGACGCTTCCCCCGGGTTTTTGATTCTCTTCATACGGGACCATGGAGTGATAAAAGAGGGGGAATAGGACGAAATCAGCCGGAGGCATTTGCTTTCAAGCGCGGCGGCCACACCGATGGGGTTTTGCACTCCCTGGTCAATGTGTCACCGAGTTTAACATCCAAACCCCAGAAAGGTACACCCATACCTTTCCGTCTGGGAGAGCCTCTGGGACCCCCTGCCTCTGTTTATCCGCTGAAGAGAGTTCCCAGACGGCTGTCGGTTCCTTTTCCGTTTGAATTGCCCTGTACCTACAGGCAGCCTGGATGAGGCTGAGAAGACGCGCCGGGGAAGAGAGTCGCTGCATGTGATTGTGTCCGAGGGTCCGCTGGCCAGCACTGAGCTTTTTGGGCACCTCAGCCCCGCTGTAGGCGCTGTGCGATATGGTGAAACTCTACAGAAGAGGGAGAACGGGACAATACTTTTAAAATCGCCCACATGCACTGGATCAATTGCTGGATTTGGGAACCGATTAAGCAGAAGGAGGGTTGGGGATCCTTGGAGGCTGCCGGAGGATGGAGCGGTGTAGCCGGGGTTGGTGAGAGCCTAACTTCGGGCCACTTTACATTTCTTATTCCTAAACAATTCGCCCCTGTTCCCAGGACACATGCAGGCCAAAAAACGCTACCTGATCCTGCTCTCCGCCGGTGCATGTCTAGTGCTTCTCTTCTACCTCGGTGGGGTTCAACTTCCAGCGGCGAGCAGGAGCCGGCATGACCGCAGCCGACATGGGTACCGACCCGACCAGCCTTGGCCTCACTTCTCGGACCCTTTACATCTTTTCCTGCCCTGGGACCAGACGGACACCGAGGAGTACAACCTGCACATTTCTCCGAGGCAGAAGAGGGACGTCAACACGAGTGTTTACAAAGGCAAACGGTGCCGCATGGATTCATGCTTTGATTTCTCTCTGTGTCAGAAGAACGGATTCAAAGTGTATGTTTACCCGCAGCAGAAGGGGGAGAAGATCTCAGAGAGTTATCAGAACATTTTATCGAGCATTGAGGGGTCAAGGTTTTACACCTCAGACCCCGGACAGGCGTGTCTGTTCGTCCTGAGTTTGGACACTCTGGACCGAGACCAACTGTCCCCGCAATACGTCCACAACCTGAAGACCAAGGTCCAGAACCTGCCTCTGTGGAACGACGGCAGGAACCACCTTATTTTTAACTTGTACTCGGGAACGTGGCCGGACTATACGGAAGACTTGGGCTTTGACATCGGTCAGGCCATGTTGGCCAAAGCCAGTATCAGCACCGAGAACGCCAGGCCCAACTTCGACGTGTCCATCCCCCTCTTCTCCAAGGACCACCCGAGGACCGGCGGAGAGAGGGGGTACCTCAAGTACAACTCCATCCCGCCTTTTAGAAAATACATGCTGGTGTTCAAGGGGAAGCGCTACCTGACAGGTATCGGCTCGGACACCAGGAATGCCTTGCATCACGTCCACAACGCAGAGGATGTGGTGCTGCTCACCACCTGCAAGCATGGCAAGGACTGGCAGAAGCACAAGGACGCACGCTGTGACAAGGACAACGCAGAGTATGACAAGTAAGTTACAGTTACGGAAGTGGTTATTGGGGGGAAAAGTTGTGTCCGTCAATGTCCTCAAACTTTTCTCCCTCAGAGATCCGTGTGTATAAAGCTGTCACCCTCATCCAAACTAGAATGATCTGGCTCAAAGTGTGTGTGTGTGTGTGTGTGTGTGTGGGTGGGTGTGTGTGTGTGGGTGTGTGTGGAGCCATTCACGTGTGACCTTCCTAACTGAAAATAGGTATTAACCAGTAACAATGAATATACATTGAACTCCCCCTTTTAAAATCTAGACTTATGAATAACACTGAGAACTGATTACCAATGACCGCGAGCCTGATAAGGATCCCCAGCTACACGCCATAGTTAACCAAGCTTTTTTTTTTTATGTCCCGCTACATGACTGGTTTTTACCCTCCATGCTCCCTTTCAAGCATGAAAGCTCTCCAGCCAGTCTATTAGCTCCCTGGACACCTCTCTCCCCCTCTCCCCCCCTCCTTCCAGATGAAGCAATTCACCCCCTCCACCACCTTCCAGCTCCACTCCATGGGAACACTACAGCCTTTTACCAGGATATGCAGTGACACGTTTTGATTTGCACCCTGTACTTAGTGCAAATTAAGTGAAAGTTGACTGTGAGAGCTTTTGCTCTGAAATTAGTTTCACTGTTCTGGTGACCTTGTGATGACAAAATGTTGCATCCCCTTTCAAATGCTGTTGTGTTTATGGACGCTGTAGCGTGTAACAAGGTTGGTTGGAAGACAACGTGATTTATTGCAAATAAATTAGTCGTAATGGGTTAATTATCACCTTCATTTCCAGCAGTTTCAGCAGCAGCTTTCCCACTTGGCCTCCAGGGATAGTTGATTACATCTAATTTTGGAGGTCTCCATTTTGTCAAGGTGGTAATGAAGGATTCCACCCCTTGAGATCAACAGCTGCACTTGAATGCTTGGTATGTTTTAATGTAGAAGGTGGTGTTATCTGCTGTTTACATTGCTAGATTACGTAGTGAACTCCGCAGTCAGGTTCATTTCTCCGTGAGTGACATCGGTTTGATCTGCATCCATCAACCTGTGGCTCCCGTGCCTTTTGTGAAGCCTGGATAAACTCAGGCATGTAATCGCAGCACTTGTCGACATTATTGCTCGTCTGTACACACGGCATGTCGAGGTTTAGAGGAAGGTCGGATGGGGAACAAATGTAAAATTAACCTACGCATGTTTCCATTTAATCAATTAGAAACAAAGAGAATAGAGCTGTGGGGGTAGACAAGATCATTTTTTTAAGACAACATGTGTCGGGCTGAGGTGAATCTCCTTCAACTAAAAATGAACTCACAAACCTCCTCACAGAAAAACGGATGATGACAAAAAGTGAGCTCCAGCTAAACTTAACAAGCATGCACTTGTCTATCCATTCGGCATCCTTTTTCCCTCTCTAACACACTCCTTCTCTCACTCGCTGTCTCTCCTGGATGCCTCGGGCTCGGTGTCACCTGGAAAGATATGTCATCCGTTATCTGACATTCCAGTCGCCTCTGGACAGCCCTGTTTTGCTCCGCTCCCGGCTCTGTTCCCCAATGGATCTGGCCTTGTTTTCCCAGAGGTACCCCCGTCTTGGGAACATCTCAGTACCATCATCAGCTGATTGACACAGCTGATCTCAGCGAGTTCAGGGTACCCATAGCTTTCACTGTCCACTCTTTCCACTGTAACGTGTTGAACGGTTGATTTATTTTGATCGATACCGCTGCCTGTTAGTCACGTTGTTTCCAGCCAACCAATCTAATTAAATTTTTATGCATCAATTTTACAGTATTTAGCAGTTGGCTTTCGCTTGTTAAACTTGTGAATCCTTTTACACTTCTTATGAACCATTTGTAGTTGTGTTCTTGTGTTTTAGAATTGATTTAGCTAGTTTTAACCTGATTAGCTAGCTAGCCGTCTTTGGCATCTGGCAACATTAGTGAAACTCATCAATCTAAAGCATTATTTCCTGTTGTGATTTAGCAGCCTTTAGTTTTAATCAAACTGATGCCTTTTCATTTTAATCAAATTGAAATCCCTTTGGGTGCCAGCCCCTGCTTTACAAAAACCCTGACGTAGCTCTAAGGTAAATGGATCTATATGTAGCCGGCCGGTTTTAGTGCTCCATTTCCACAGGCTGAGGGCGGACAGGCGGTGCATGCGGGATGCTGTGGTGCAGACTCAGGAATGCACACACGTGTCAGAGCAGCTGTTAGCGGTTGAGGAGGGAGCACTGGCAAGGAAGGCCGGCTAGCAACACAGTATATATACATACCTGGATGCTCTTTGAATGTAGTCATACACATAACTCTATACAAAAAAGAAGGGATGCGGTACACTCCGACCTTATCTGCTCAGTTGTTTGTTTAGTGCCAGTGTTTGGATGCATTATATTTCAAACACACCTATACATAAACACATTCATACTCACAGATGATACGGCTGGTACTGCAGAGCTACGCCACAACCAGGCTCATCTTTGCCTCATGACCTTTGACCCTATTACCTTCCAGAGGAATGCTGCTCTTTAAAGGAATGCAGCATCAGGAGGGCAGACTGGGAGCCGGTATATACTGTGGGTATTTGAACTAGCTCCCACCCACAAACCATACACACACACACACACAAATGCACCGTGCTCCGCACAGTTATTCAATTGATTTTCTTAGCTGCAATAGCTTTCAACTGGAGTTACTGTGGTCCACTTGCATGGCCAAGCACTGATGAAAGGGCCCATTCACCACTACATTATCCACTGAGGTTTCAGTATGCTGACAATGATCCTGGAAGAGAACAGTGAAAGGCTAGTAAAGGCTTGATAATTGAAATTTTTTACGTTAAAGCGGGACTTTGCTGTAACGCCATGCCTTGTGGTAACTATACCTTCTTTCCTGGCATACTCCTTACTACATTTTAGAGCTTCAATATAGCAATATCAACTGGCTCAATATCCGATCGTGAGAGGCTGTGGCACTTTTTGGTGTCGGTTGAAAAAACTTTTTAAAGTGTTAGTTGTTCTTTTTTTAGTGGTGCCCTTTACGTTTAATTCAATGTTCAATTTGTTCAGTAAAAGAATGTTAGAAATGATTTTCCTTTTGATTGTTTCAAAATCAACAAGTAATTTGTTGTGTTTTTAGAAGAATACTGAAAGCAGCAGAAATGCAGAACGGAGTGTACTTTATATCAGTATATCGTAATTGTGATATTCAACAACGATATCGCAGATCATATATTTTCCCCGTTTTGTGCAGCCCTACTAAATAATGTGATTTTGTTTTTTTAACTTTGTAATTTCATTCTTGGAAAATAAAGTTCTCATTTCTATTTAATAGGAAGTCATATTTTGGGCTTGTTACTTCCGGTTTCAGTGATGAATCACACAGCATTTACTGCATGTAATTGTGTCACCTAAAGGAGAACAAACTGTCATTCTGATTTGCCGACACTTCTACATTTTTTTTCTCTCTATAAAATGGAATACTCATTTCATAAATGGAGCTCAACATCCAACCCAGAATGTAAGTACTGTAAATTCCACTGGCAAGCAGATTATCCTGCAAAAATCAAAAGTGCATCTAACTGCATGAGACAATTGCTTAAAGCGCATCATTATTGCTATTGAGTGTTCCATTAAAGTCTGGCTGGACATATTCCTTTTGCTCTTTGTTAAGCCTTTCTCTGGCTAACAGCTGCGTCATCATCCCTCATTTAATACTTAACCAGCTTTGTTGGCTCCTATTGACTTTGTACTTTAGCTACTTCACTGGCAGCTGCCGCTCAAGGTCACCTGGGGAACTTGAAAACGGAAAGAGAGTGTAAACGCAATGAAGTGAAGTAGTGGGAGAGATTTAGAGAATAAGGAAGTCAAGAGGAAAATACAGAAAATGTGTCTGTGTCGCCTGAAAGTGTATGTGGAAGGAGGAAAAGAAGAGCGAGTGGGTATGAGATTGAATGATAATAGTGTGCGTAGTGTATGTCGGAGTGTGCCGCGTGAGTTGGGATGAAAGAAGTGGAGAGTCCAGAAAATGGACTGTATTGGGATTTTTCCCATTAGGAGTCAATGACAGTGACATCAACGAAGCGCTGCCAGCATTCTCATTTTCACAACCGTCTCATCAGCACAAATTTTCCCACTTGAGAAAATCCTCTCAAAGCGCGAGTGACTGAGAGGGAGGGAAGGCCGGCCTCCAGTCCTCCTTTTTTTTTTTTTTCTAATTGCATTTCGTGTATTACCTTCCCTCCCTTTGCTTTGGTTCTTTTACTTTTCTCTTCCTTCTCCTATGATTTGGCTCTGATGGCTCCCCGCCACATTTCCCATTTTCCTTTTAATGACGACACTGCGGTTGACACAATGCCACAGAATGAGAGTCGGTAGCTGATCTGGGCCGAGTGGAGAAAAAACCCTGCAACACTTCCTCTCTGCCTTATCTCAGTCAAACACTATTAGGCGTTGGAAACCCAGCATTCACCTGAATGCCAGCGTGGCCTGATAATGGACTCCTGTTGGAGATTTGGAGAGTGCCGAGCGAGTAGCAAACACAGTCGTGTTGCCACCTCGCTGTTGAGCAGGAGAGGGTGTCACGCTCCCTGGGTTGCCATTGTTTGTTTTTCTCTAGGCAGATTAATAAATCATGAATATTTCATGTCTTCTATCTCTAAGATAAAGTACCAAGGTTGTGATGAAGAATGTTAATGATGTGGAGGATAATAAGTTTGAATGCGGTGCAGCTTAATTAGGTCTCTTTGATATTTGGGTGTCTGTGTGTGTGTTAGAGACAGATTTAAGCCGGTAACTACATAAAACCTCTGTTTGTTATTTTATCTTATCAGGCCATCTATTCATCCCCTCTGACTTTCATTATCTCTGTCTTTCTCTCTTCTCATTTAAACAGTCTTGTTTGTGTATTTCAGTTGTTCAGCCTCATTCAGTATTATCTGGGGCAAATCACTGTGTCACTTGTAGAAAAGTCAACATGGCTACATCAGAGTATGACTCGGCTCCCGTCTGCCACCGTGTCTGTTTCTTTCATTGCTAGTACTTACTCAGTAAGTCGTAGTTTCTGGTGAGAAACTTAACTTACAAGTGCTTAACTTTGGGATATTGCTGAAACTCCTCTCTTTTTAGGACTGCAACTAACAACAATACTGTCTTTTTAGGTCTTTATATGTCAATCATTTGTCCAGAAATAGTAAAAAGAAATGGCCGTCATGAGTTTCAAGAGGCCAAGGTCATGTCTGTAGATGGCTGTCCAGAACCACTCTATCAAGGGAAGAACAGCAATATTTCATATTTAAGAAGCTAGAACCACAAAAGGTTTGACAATTTTTACTTGATAAATGACTATAGACAAGTTTCAATCATTTTTAAGTATTTCTGCTGTCATCATACTTATCTTGTTGCACCACTGTTTTTTTATACGCTTGCTGTATCTAAGTGTAGAGGCTTCTCTCAGCGGTTTATTAGTGGGCTCTATTTCTGACTATACTAATCTGGAGGGCTCCAACTAATGATTATTTTCATCGTTGAGTAGTGTATCAATTATGTTCTCAATTAATTGTTCCACAGAATAATTTGCAAAACAAATGCCCATCGGTTCTCAGAGCCCAGGTTGGCATCTTCTTCAAATGTTTTGTTTTGTCTTTATCTTTCCAAAATGCAAACATATTCAGTTTTACTGATACGGAAAACTTACAAAACCAGACAATATACACATCTCAGATGCTGCCAAGAGCAAACTTTGGACTTTTTTTTTCTCTCGAAAAATTACTTGATTAACGATTGTCAGAACTGTCAATATATTTTCTGGGAATCAACTACTCCATAAATGTAATTTTTAATTTAGCTTGACTCGTCTCAGACGCTTTCGCAATTGTATGCCAATTTTGTGTTGCTACTTTTTTCCATCCATGTGAGTTTTGTCTGTGTGTGGTTGCTCATCCATCCATGTCTTTCTTTGTGTGTGTGTGTGTGTGTGTGTGTGTGTGTGTGTGTGTGTGTGTGTGTGTGTGTGTGTGTGTGTGTGTGTGTGTGTGTGTGTGTGTGTGTGTGTGCGTGTGCGCGTGCGTGCGCGCAGGATGACTGGGGTCACAACCTCGCTGTCTGTCCCCTTGCTGAGTGACGAAGGCAACCCACTAACCCACATTCATTGAGGGATTACTGGCAAAGCCCTGGCCTCAGAGGTGGTGGCGGCATTGGGGGGGGCAAGAGAAGTAAAGAACTGGGGGGTGGACATGAACTCTGCTCACGAATCGTATCGGATGCTTATAACCACCCTGCACCCCCTCCCAGTCCAGCTGTCGGCTAGTTGGTGTAGAGAGATTGATCAGCTGGGAGGGTTCCCCCAAAATGAAAATCGATGAGAGTATTAGCCCAGCAGTGGGCCGGCCCTAGGAAACATTTCATCTATTAAAGCTGCCCGCTTCCACCCTGGAAACAAAACTGTCCCCAAAGCTGGTTGTGCTCGCAGTATTTAGGATGTATGAATAACAAGGCATCAAAACTCCTTCATTTCCCAGAACTGTCAGGACTATTTCAGAGGAATTAATTAATATGAGACAGAGGCACCGTAGTAATCTTGCCGTTACCCATGATGCTCACTTCCATCCTAAACTAGTGCTGATATGGTACTGTAAAAAGTTTGCAGGCAGACAGGTAAGTGAGTAGCTGCACAGTTCTGTGGAAGACTGACACTGCAGAACAGAGAGAACAAGGGAGCAAGAGAGAGAAGCTGATTGAGTCCTTGTGAACTCAATAAACCAGACAGGTATGTGACTGGCTGAGGCGAAAAAAGTGATGATCAGGAAGACTTGGGATCGGCTTCTCATTAAATTCTCTGCTGAAGAGGAATGAAGGGAAGACATGTCTGCTGTATGCAGGTTTGGCGAGCACGATGAGTTCTGACATCTGTCTCTTTTTTTTCTTCTTTTTTTTTTTTAAAGCAGAGAGCCCATATTTGCTTTCTCTGTGTGGCAGGGGGCATGCTGAGACAGGGGGCAACGCTGCTCTGAGCGCACATTCCCAACTCCATCATTCCAGCATTCCCACGTTCAGCTGCTGCAGTGTTTTGCCTTCAGCCTCCTGGTTTTGGTTGTTGTTTTTTAAAGCGATGAGTATCCAACATTAACTGAGTCAGTCTGAGAACCAACACATGTTTGTCTTCTGTCTCTGTCACTGTGTTAAAAACCCTTACATTCTAATAGCAAACAAGCAGAGCTGCTGCTAAATGGTGTTTTAATGCGATGCTAAGGCTGAAGAAGTTGAGGAAAAGTTCTGAGTTTCCTGTCTAATATTGTGATTTAAAGGATTACCTTTAAAGCTGCTCTGATCAATGTTTATATATTTGATCATGGATAAATTGACTTCATGTAACGTGAAAGATTGTTCGCAACTCACTGCTCTCATCTCAGCCGTGTTCAGCAAAAAAGGCAACCAACTAGTTTTAACAGCTTGCTGTAGTGGCCAACAAAAATAATACTTATCAGGGATGCTGTAAACTCCAGGGGTCTCATTTATAAAAACTGACTTAAAGTGTACGAACTCTCAAAAGCCGATAATGGTGAACGCCAAAAAAACTAAGATTTATAAAACCGTGCGTACGCACATCCGTAAGCAATGTTCAATGTATCTATTGAAAGCTGATAATTATGTTAATGACCCTGTTAGGTGTTCTTTTGTGACGCTGAATCATGACGACTGGCGTAGAAAATCCCAAAAATCCTCACAGACACTCGGGAATTGCTGCAAATTGAATTATATTCAATTTGGCCTGTTCTTGCACAGTGTAGTTCAACCTGACTACACAGGCATTAAAGCACTCAGGGACGTGTTTGGACCGGGATGGCACGGTTCCGGCGTGTTGCTCTCTCTACTGGACCCAATTCAGTCCATAGATCCAAGAGCGCAGCTTTAGGGATTTAAATTGTCATATTAGCCAGTCATCATCATAGTCCCTGAAGTCTCTTTCTCTCCTGATTCTTCCATTTGGGGTTAGTCCTCCTGCAGGGCCAGCACTGCCATCATGCAGCATTACGGGACACTGCAGTAATTGTGTCTACAACCATTTGTGATTGTTAACACCTTGTAAAAACAGTATATCCCCCACCCAGAGATACAATTTGAAGACAAAAGTGTGAAAGGCACATATGCACAGACATATAGTTATTTACACTGTGTTCTGCCGTTATCTATAATGCTAGAATATTTGATGCTATCATGTATTCCATGGAGTTGGGCCATCTCCTCCTCCTGCGCTCCGTAGCGGACAATGTGACGATGAGACAACGCCAATTAATTATTAAGAACAAAGTTTGATTTAAGATTTGAGTTGGATTTCACACGGTGTTTATGGAACAATTATCACTCGGTACAAGTGCAAATAACCCTGCTGGATTTATCTTCATGATAACGTGGATGATATATAGAGGGAAAAAAACGTGTGTGAGGCATCAATACTTGAATGCACAATCCTCTTTTTTTCTCAAAATGGGCAATTTTCAGCATGTAACGTTGCGGTTGTTCCGATCTAATGGTTAAATGTATATTCGCCAATTGCCGTTGTCTTCAAAAGTTGAGTGTGAACAAATTCTCATTTGCAACAACGACCTGTCACATTCACACAGTTCCACATTCACACCTGGAAGCTGCCCAGTACAACCACAGCCTGATCTGCTGGCCACTGAGCAGCTCCGCTCGATCGGTTGGGGTTTAGGGCCTTGCTCAAGGGCATCTCAGGGGTGGTAATGAGGGAAGGACAAGCGCTGCTCTTTCACTTACCCCACTCAGATTTTATCCTGACAGTCTGGGGATTGAACCGGCAACCTCCCGGTCACACTCTTGCTTCATTAACTTTTAGGCCACCACTGCCCCAACTTTTAAGTAATCGTAGTTTGTCTTCTTTAAAAAAAATCACGGATGAAATGTTCAGCTTTATGCAAGGCTCCAGTTTCTGATTTACCAACATTATTTGCTCATATGGCCAGTCAAGTGAATACGGTTTTCACTGTGAGTGAATTAGACTGTACTTACGTATATGGCTGTTTTCTTTTCGCCACTGAACTGTTAAGAGCAGTTTGTGTGTTAGAGCATGAGAGGTCAGGGTCTGTATGTGTGTGGAAAGAGGAAGTGGGGGGGTTGCCACAGGTCTCACTGCTCCCAGGGATTTGTCCCTCTTCCTAACAGACTCTGCGGCCCCCAGGCTGTGGAGCACCTGACCAGAGTTGTCTCATCAATGAGGGGCAGTGGGCAGAAACTCAGGCTTATATCTGATATAGACCCTGACCCACTCAGAGTAAACACAGACAAAAAACACACACAGGACTCATAGTTAGGCATGATTCAAATAATAAAGCTACACAGACTCATTTGAGCACATTCCAGCAGTAATGTCAGCAGTTGTTGCAGACCTCTTCTCCTGGGAGCTCCTTGACTCCCTCGGGGCGTTGCAGCAGCTCCTCTGGGGAAAGGTGGGAGGTGGGGTTAGTAGCCAGTTTTTATGGTAGCTTTTATGGGCCTAAGAGGCCGTAGAGCAACCACCTAAAGCCGGCACATCAATGAGACGTCTGATCGTTGACGTCGGCTAGCACGCTGGCCTCCCAACTTCACTTCTATCACAGAAGCGAAAACAAACGCTCAGCCCCTCTGCTGGTATTCATATTCAAATAGTAATTGGCAAAAGGGGGACATCTGAGTAACGGTAAAGAGGAGGAGGTGGGGGAGTGTGGGAGTTGAAGAGGGCAATAGCTTAAAAAAGCATTATGTCACAGAAGAATGTGTGCATGGCTCAATGTTTAAGGGGCCAAGGCTTTGAGGAGAGAAAGAGGGTTTTGTTGGAGCAGATCTGGCAGCCTGGCAGGCTGATGGAAGGGCTCTTTTCCCTGTCTGGTTCATCATGCTTTATGGCTCAGTTTGACTTCCACTCATGGGGTGTAAAAGTTGGGCCTGCCCCCAGGCGCTCCAAAGGGGTCCCATTGTGCTAAAGTTTGCTCTCTTTCCAGAGGGAATGCTTGTGCCTTGTTGACATCACAGCCTCCCCATATGCTCCCCTTTTACTCCTTCGTGTTTCACCCCTCTCTATCAACCCGGACCCTCCTACTGCTGTGGCCCCTCTTCCTCGTGCCCCCTATTTCCTTTAGCTTTTGATGCTGGGGCGACGACAGGCAACAATGGAAGCTCTCACAGCTCCAGCCACAGACAACCATGCCCTGTTTTGGCAGATTCCACGGCACTTCACGGATCAGCAGCTAAGCCAAATCTAACTGTGGAGGAGGAGGAGGAGAGGAGACGGTTACAAGGGAGGAAGGCATCTGGTCTCACCAAGGAGAGTGTCAGTATGCCCAGATTGTGGGTGCATGATTGACCAGGGAGAGGAAAGAAAAACTCATTTTGGTTTAGTTTATTTTTTCCCCGTTTCCTTGACAGTATTTGGTAATATTCATGAACTTGATGGGGCCTCCTATTCAGATAAAGTAGAAGAAGTGCAAGCATGCTTTTGCGAGGCAATGTAAGACAAAGTGCAGCTGCTGGTGGTAATGCTGGATATTTCAAATTAACGCCCACTCTCCTTTTCTTCAATTTCTTCCTGCTTTTTATCCTCCTGGCTGTTCCGAACTCACAATTTCTCCTTTCTGCAGTCAAATATTCTGTCTCTCACTCCCACAGCCTAAAAAACCCACGTACACAACAATTTAATTTATGGAAGGTGTCCAGAAAAAAAGCTTGCCAGCATTACTTCTCGTGACCCTGGCCTTCTGTACAATCTTATTATGTCATGATGGAAACATTTTAGGACTAAGACATTTCTTGTGGTATGAGTCATTTCCACAGAGATCCTGCAGCTTGATAACATTTTTCCACAGCACAACCAGTTAGTGTCAGATATACGTATATATTCTTGTAAGCAGATACAGTTGTGGTCAAAAGTGTACATACACTTGTAGAAAATCACAATGTTATGGCTGTCTTGAGTCTTCAATAA